>NW_025422486.1:937500-945000 GCF_904849725.1 Hordeum vulgare subsp. vulgare
TCACGGTCCCGTGTCATCCTTGTCACGTGGCGCAAAAATATATTTAAAAAGGGGAATGCAACACGAGGACTTCCCAGGAGGTCACCCATCCTAGTACTACTCTCGCCCAAGCACGCTTAACTTCAGAGTTCCGATGGGATCCAGTGCTTTAGTGCTGGTATGATCGCATCCAACATGCAACTATCTATTTGTTCCTTATGCTTGCCCCTACTACTACTGCTACTACTGCTACGACATGCAACTATCTATTTGTTCCTTATGCTTGCCCCTACTACTACTACTACTAGTACTACCACTACTACTACTATTACTACTACTACTACTACTACTACTACTACTACTACTACTACTACTAGTCGTTGGGTGTCATGCGCGGTGGGAAAAGTCACAGAGGTCGTGGCGGTGCTCGTGTTGTCGGGGTAGAGAGGGAGCGGTGCAATTCTTGTGTTAAACTCGTCTCCGTTCTCGAGGCAAATGTGGCAATGGACACGGGAGGGGCAAGCTAAAACATATCACAAACGTCAAAAATAAGAAAACTAGTAAACGTCAAAAATAAGAAAACGAGGTCATATAGATCACGGTCCCGTGTCATCCTTGTCACGTGGCGCAAAAATATATTTAAAAAGGGGAATGCAACACGAGGACTTCCCAGGAGGTCACCCATCCTAGTACTACTCTCGCCCAAGCACGCTTAACTTTCGAGTTTTGATGGGATCCGGTGCTTTAGTGGTGGTATGATCGCATCCGACATGCAACTATCTATTTGTTCCTTATGCTTGCCCCTACTACTACTGCTACTACTGCTACTACTGCTACTACTACTACTAGTCGTTGGGTGTGATGCGCGGTGGGAAAAGTCAGAGAGGTCGTGGCGGTGCTCGTGTTGTCGGGGTAGAGAGGGAGCGGTGAAATTCTTGTGTTAAACTCGTCTCCGTTGTCGAGGCAAATGTGGCAATGGACACGGGAGGGGCAAGCTAAAACATATCACCAACGTCAAAAATAAGAAAACTAGTAAACGTCAAAAATAAGAAAACGAGGTCATATAGATCACGGTCCCGCGTCATCCTTGTCACGTGGCGCAAAAATATATTTAAAAAGGGGAATGCAACACGAGGACTTCCCTGGAGGTCACCCATCCTAGTACTACTCTCGCCCAAGCACGCTTAACTTCGGAGTTCTGATGGGATCCGCTGCTTTAGTGCTGGTATGATCGCATCCGACATGCAACTATCTATTTGTTCCTTATGCTTGCCCCTACTACTACTACTACTACTACTACTACTACTACTACTACTATTACTACTACTACTACTACTACTACTACTAGTCGTTGGGTGTCATGCGCGGTGGGAAAAGTCACAGAGGTCGTGGCGGTGCTCGTGTTGTCGGGGTAGAGAGGGACGGTGTAATTCTTGTGTTAAACTCGTCTCCGTTCTCGAGGCAAATGTGGCAATGGACACGGGAGGGGCAAGCTAAAACATATCACAAACTCAAAAATAAGAAAACTAGTAAACGTCAAAAATAAGAAAACGAGGTCATATAGATCACGGTCCCGCGTCATCCTTGTCACGTGGCGCAAAAATATATTTAAAAAGGGGAATGCAACACGAGGACTTCCCTGGAGGTCACCCATCCTAGTACTACTCTCGCCCAAGCACGCTTAACTTCGGAGTTCTGATGGGATCCGCTGCTTTAGTGCTGGTATGATCGCATCCGACATGCAACTATCTATTTGTTCCTTATGCTTGCCCCTACTACTACTACTACTACTACTACTACTACTACTACTATTACTACTACTACTACTACTACTACTAGTCGTTGGGTGTCATGCGCGGTGGGAAAAGTCACAGAGGTCGTGGCGGTGCTCGTGTTGTCGGGGTAGAGAGGGACGGTGTAATTCTTGTGTTAAACTCGTCTCCGTTCTCGAGGCAAATGTGGCAATGGACACGGGAGGGGCAAGCTAAAACATATCACAAACTCAAAAATAAGAAAACTAGTAAACGTCAAAAATAAGAAAACGAGGTCATATAGATCACGGTCCCGTGTCATCCTTGTCATGTGGCGCAAAAATATATTTAAAAAGGGGAATGCAACACGAGGACTTCCCAGGAGGTCACCCATCCTAGTACTACTCTCGGCCAAGCACGCTTAACCTCGGAGTTCTGATGGGATCCGGTGCTTTAGTGCTGGAATGATCGCATCCGACATGCAACTATCTATTTGTTCCTTATGCTTGCCCCTACTACTACTGCTACTACTGCTACTACTGCTACTACTACTACTACTACTACTAGTCGTTGGGTGTCATGCGCGGTGGGAAAAGTCAAAGAGGTCGTGGCGGTGCTCGTGTTGTCGGGGTAGAGAGGGAGCGGTGAAATTCTTGTGTTAAACTCGTCTCCGTTGTCGAGGCAAATGTGGCAATGGACACGGGAGGGGCAAGCTAAAACATATCACAAGCGTCAAAAATAAGAAAACTAGTAAACGTCAAAAATAAGAAAACGAGGTCATATAGATCACGGTCCCGCGTCATCCTTGTCACGTGGCGCAAAAATATATTTAAAAAGGGGAATGCAACACGAGGACTTCCTAGGAGGTCACCCATCCTAGTACTACTCTCCCCCAAGCACGCTTAACTTCGAAGTTCTGATGGGATCCGGTGCTTTAGTGCTGGTATGATCGCATCCGACATGCAACTATCTATTTGTTCCTTATGCTTGCCCCTACTACTACTACTACTAGTACTACTACTACTACTACTACTACTACTACTAGTACTACTACTACTACTACTACTACTACTATTACTACTACTACTACTACTACTACTACTACTAGTCGTTGGGTGTCATGCGCGGTGGGAAAAGTCACAGAGGTCGTGGCGGTGCTCGTGTTGTCGGGGTAGAGAGGGAGCGGTGAAATTCTTGTGTTAAACTCGTCTCCGTTCTCGAGGCAAATGTGGCAATGGACACGGGAGGGGCAAGCTAAAACATATCACAAACGTCAAAAATAAGAAAACTAGTAAACGTCAAAAATAAGAAAACGAGGTCATATAGATCACGGTCCCGTGTCATCCTTGTCACGTGGCGCAAAAATATATTTAAAAAGCGAAATGCAACACGAGGACTTCCCAGGAGGTCACCCATCCTAGTACTACTCTCGCCCAAGCATGCTTAACTTCGGAGTTCTGATGGGATACGGTGCTTTAGTGCTGGTATGATCGCATCCGACATGCAACTATCTATTTGTTCCTTATGCTTGCCACTACTACTACTGCTACTACTGCTACTACTACTACTACTACTACTACTACTACTACTACTAGTCGTTGGGTGTCATGCGCGGTGGGAAAAGTCAGAGAGGTCGTGGCGGTGCTCGTGTTGTCGGGGTAGAGAGGGAGCGGTGAAATTCTTGTGTTAAACTCGTCTCCGTTGTCGAGGCAAATGTGGCAATGGACGCGGGAGGGGCAAGCTCAAACATATCACCAACGTCAAAAATAAGAAAACTAGTAAACGTCAAAAATAAGAAAACGAGGTCATATAGATCACGGTCCCGCGTCATCCTTGTCACGTGGCGCAAAAATATATTTAAAAAGGGGAATGCAACACGAGGACTTCCCAGGAGGTCACCCATCCTAGTACTTACTACTCTCGCCCAAGCACGCTTAACTTCGGAGTTCTGATGGGATCCGGTGCTTTAGTGCTGGTATGATCGCATCCGACATGCAACTATCTATTTGTTCCTTATGCTTGCCCCTACTACTACTACTACTACTACTACTACTACTACTACTACTACTACTACTACTAGTCGTTGGGTGTCATGCGCGGTGGCAAAAGTCACAGAGGTCGTGGCGGTGCTCGTGTTATCGGGTTAGAGAGGGAGCGGTGTAATTCTTGTGTTAAACTCGTCTCCGTTCTCGAGGCAAATGTGGCAATGGACACGGGAGGGGCAAGCTAAAACATATCACAAACGTCAAAAATAAGAAAACTAGTAAACGTCAAAAATAAGAAAACGAGGTCATATAGATCACGGTCCCGCGTCATCCTTGTCACGTGGCGCAAAAATATATTTAAAAAGGGGAATGCAACACGAGGACTTATCAGGAGGTCACCCATCCTAGTACTACTCTCGCCCAAGCACGCTTAACTTCGGAGTTCTGATGGGATCCGGTGCTTTAGTGCTGGTATGATCGCATCCGACATGCAACTATCTATTTGTTCCTTATGCTTGCCCCTACTACTACTGCTACTACTGCTACTACTGCTACTACTACTACTACTACTAGTCGTTGGGTGTCATGCGCGGTGGGAAAAGTCAAAGAGGTCGTGGCGGTGCTCGTGTTGTCGGGGTAGAGAGGGAGCGGTGAAATTCTTGTGTTAAACTCGTCTCCGTTGTCGAGGCAAATGTGGCAATGGACACGGGAGGGGCAAACTAAAACATATCACAAACGTCAAAAATAAGAAAACTAGTAAACGTCAAAAATAAGAAAACGAGGTCATATAGATCACGGTCCCGCGTCATCCTTGTCACGTGGCGCAAAAATATATTTAAAAAGGGGAATGCAACACGAGGACTTCCCAGGAGGTCACCCATCCTAGTACTACTCTCGGCCAAGCACGCTTAACTTCGGAGTTCTGATGGGATCCGGTGCTTTAGTGCTGGTATGATCGCATCCGACATGCAACTATCTATTTGTTCCTTATGCTTGCCCCTACTACTACTACTACTAGTACTACTACTACTACTATTACTACTACTACTACTACTACTACTACTACTACTACTAGTCGTTGGGTGTCATGCGCGGTGGGAAAAGTCACAGAGGTCGTGGCGGTGCTCGTGTTGTCGGGGTAGAGAGGGAGCGGTGAAATTCTTGTGTTAAACTCGTCTCCGTTCTCGAGGCAAATGTGGCAATGGACACGGGAGGGGCAAGCTAAAACATATCACAAACGTCAAAAATAAGAAAACTAGTAAACGTCAAAAATAAGAAAACGAGGTCATATAGATCACGGTCCCGTGTCATCCTTGTCACGTGGCGCAAAAATATATTTAAAAAGGGAAATGCAACACGAGGACTTCCCACGAGGTCACCCATCCTAGTACTACTCTCGCCCAAGCACGCTTAACTTCGGAGTTCTGATGGGATCCGGTGCTTTAGTGCTGTTATGATCGCATCCGACATGCAACTATCTATTTGTTCCTTATGCTTGCCCCTACTACTACTGCTACTACTGCTACTACTGCTACTACTACTACTACTACTAGTCGTTGGGTGTCATGCGCGGTGGGAAAAGTCAGAGAGGTCGTGGCGGTGCTCGTGTTGTCGGGGTAGAGAGGGAGCGGTGAAATTCTTGTGTTAAACTCGTCTCCGTTGTCGAGGCAAATGTGGCAATGGACACGGGAGGGGCAAGCTAAAACATATCACCAACGTCAAAAATAAGAAAACTAGTAAACGTCAAAAATAAGAAAACGAGGTCATATAGATCACGGTCCCGCGTCATCCTTGTCACGTGGCGCAAAAATATATTTAAAAAGGGGAATGCAACACGAGGACATCCCAGGAGGTCACCCATCCTAGTACTTACTACTCTCGCCCAAGCACGCTTAACTTCGGAGTTCTGATGGGATCCGGTGCTTTAGTGCTGGTATGATCGCATCCGACATGCAACTATCTATTTGTTCCTTATGCTTGCCCCTACTACTACTACTACTACTAGTACTACTACTACTAGTACTACTACTACTACTACTACTACTACTATTACTACTACTACTACTACTACTACTACTACTACTACTAGTCGTTGGGTGTCATGCGCGGTGGGAAAAGTCACAGAGGTCGTGGCGGTGCTCGTGTTGTCGGGGTAGAGAGGGAGCGGTGTAATTCTTGTGTTAAACTCGTCTCCGTTCTCGAGGCAAATGTGGCAATGGACACGGGAGGGGCAAGCTGAAACATATCACAAACGTCAAAAATAAGAAAACTAGTAAACGTCAAAAATAAGAAAACGAGGTCATATAGATCACGGTCCCGCGTCATCCTTGTCACGTGGCGCAAAAATATATTTAAAAAGGGGAATGCAACACGAGGACTTATCAGGAGGTCACCCATCCTAGTACTACTCTCGCCCAAGCACGCTTAACTTCGGAGTTCTGATGGGATCCGGTGCTTTAGTGCTGGTATGATCGCATCCGACATGCAACTATCTATTTGTTCCTTATGCTTGCCCCTACTACTACTGCTACTACTGCTACTACTGCTACTACTACTACTACTACTAGTCGTTGGGTGTCATGCGCGGTGGGAAAAGTCAGAGAGGTCGTGGCGGTGCTCGTGTTGTCGGGGTAGAGAGGGAGCGGTGAAATTCTTGTGTTAAACTCGTCTCCGTTGTCGAGGCAAATGTGGCAATGGACACGGGAGGGGCAAGCTAAAACATATCACCAACGTCAAAAATAAGAAAACTAGTAAACGTCAAAAATAAGAAAACGAGGTCATATAGATCACGGTCCCGCGTCATCCTTGTCACGTGGCGCAAAAATATATTTAAAAAGGGGAATGCAACACGAGGACTTCCCAGGAGGTCACCCATCCTAGTACTTACTACTCTCGCCCAAGCACGCTTAACTTCGGAGTTCTGATGGGATCCGGTGCTTTAGTGCTGGTATGATCGCATCCGACATGCAACTATCTATTTGTTCCTTATGCTTGCCCCTACTACTACTGCTACTACTGCTACTACTGCTACTACTACTACTACTACTAGTCGTTGGGTGTCATGCGCGGTGGGAAAAGTCACAAAGGTCATGGCGGTGCTCGTGTTGTCGGGGTAGAGAGGGAGCGGTGTAATTCTTGTGTTAAACTCGTCTCCGTTCTCGAGGCAAATGTGGCAATGGACACGGGAGGGGCAAGCTGAAACATATCACAAACGTCAAAAATAAGAAAACTAGTAAACGTCAAAAATAAGAAAACGAGGTCATATAGATCACGGTCCCGCGTCATCCTTGTCACGTGGCGCAAAAATATATTTAAAAAGGGGAATGCAACACGAGGACTTATCAGGAGGTCACCCATCCTAGTACTACTCTCGCCCAAGCACGCTTAACTTCGGAGTTCTGATGGGATCCGGTGCTTTAGTGCTGGTATGATCGCATCCGACATGCAACTATCTATTTGTTCCTTATGCTTGCCCCTACTACTACTGCTACTACTGCTACTACTGCTACTACTACTACTACTACTAGTCGTTGGGTGTCATGCGCGGTGGGAAAAGTCAAAGAGGTCGTGGCGGTGCTCGTGTTGTCGGGGTAGAGAGGGAGCGGTGAAATTCTTGTGTTAAACTCGTCTCCGTTGTCGAGGCAAATGTGGCAATGGACACGGGAGGGGCAAACTAAAACATATCACAAACGTCAAAAATAAGAAAACTAGTAAACGTCAAAAATAAGAAAACGAGGTCATATAGATCACGGTCCCGCGTCATCCTTGTCACGTGGCGCAAAAAT
>NW_025422486.1:955000-957500 GCF_904849725.1 Hordeum vulgare subsp. vulgare
TGGTATGATCGCATCCGACATGCAACTATCTATTTGTTCCTTATGCTTGCCCCTACTACTACTACTACTACTACTACTACTAGTCGTTGGGTGTCATGCGCGGTGGGAAAAGTCAGAGAGGTCGTGGCGGTGCTCGTGTTGTCGGGGTAGAAAGGGAGCGGTGAAATTCTTGTGTTAAACTCGTCTCCGTTGTTGAGGCAAATGTGCCAATGGACACGTGAGGGGCAAGCTAAAACATATCACAAACGTCAAAAATAAGAAAACTAGTAAACGTCAAAAATAAGAAAACGAGGTCATATAGATCACGGTCCCGCGTCATCCTTGTCACGTGGCGCAAAAATATATTTTAAAAGGGGAATGCAACACGAGGACTTCCCAGGAGGTCACCCATCCTAGTACTACTCTCGCCCAAGGACGCTTAACTTCGGAGTTCTGATGGGATCCGGTGCTTTAGTGCTGGTATGATCGCATCCGACATGCAACTATCTATTTGTTCCTTATGCTTGCCCCTACTACTTCTTCTACTGCTACTACTACTACTAGTCGTTGGGTGTCATGCGCGGTGGGAAAAGTCACAGAGGTCGTGGCGGTGCTCGTGTTGTCGGGGTAGAGAGGGAGCGGTGAAATTCTTGTGTTAAACTCGTCTCCGTTGTCGAGGCAAATGTGCCAATGGACACGGGAGGGGCAAGCTAAAACATATCACAAACGTCAAAAATAAAAAAACTAGTAAACGTCAAAAATAAGAAAACGAGGTCATATAGATCACGGTCCCGCATCATCCTTGTCACGTGGCGCAAAAATATATTTAAAAAGGGGAATGCAACACGAGGACTTCCCAGGAGGTCACCCATCCTAGTACTACTCTCGCCCAAGCACGCTTAACTTCGGAGTTGTGATGGGATCCGGTGCTTTAGTGCTGGTATGATCGCATCCAACATGAAACTATCCATTTGTTCCTTATGCTTGCCCCTACTACTACTCCTACTGCTACTGCTACTGCTACTGCTACTGCTACTGCTACTGCTACTGCTACTGCTACTGCTACTGCTACTGCTACTGCTACTGCTACTGCTACTGCTACTGCTACTGCTACTGCTACTGCTACTGCTACTGCTACTGCTACTGCTACTCCTACTCCTACTACTACTCCTACTACTACTACTACTACTACTACTACTACTAGTCGTTGGGTGTCATGCGCGGTGGGAAAAGTCACACAGGTCGTGGCGGTGCTCGTGTTGTCGGGGTAGAGAGGGAGCGGTGAAATTCTTGTGTTAAACTCGTCTCCGTTGTCCAGGCAAGTGTAGCAATGGACACGGGAGGGGCAAGCTAAAACATATCACAAATGTCAAAAATAAGAAAACTAGTAAACGTCAAAAATAAGAAAACGAGGTCATATAGATCACGGTCCCGCGTCATCCTTGTCACGTGGCGCAAAAATATATTTAAAAAGGGGAATGCAACACGAGGACTTCCCAGGAGATCACCCATCCTAGTACTACTCTCGCCCAAGCACGCTTAACTTCGAAGTTCTGATGGGATCCGGTGATTTAGTGTTGGTATGATCGCATCCGACATGGAACTATCTATTTGTTCCTTATGCTTGCCCCTACTACTACTACTACTACTACTACTACTAGTCGTTGGGTGTCATGCGCGGTGGGAAAAGTCACAGAGGTCGTGGCGGTGCTCGTGTTGTCGGGGTAGAGAGGGAGCGGTGAAATTCTTGTGTTAAACTCGTCTCCGTTCTCGAGGCAAATGTGGCAATGGACACGGGAGGGGCAAGCTAAAACATATCACAAAGGTCAAAAATAAGAAAACTAGTAAACGTCAAAAATAAGAAAACGAGGTCATATAGATCACGGTCCCGCGTCATCCTTGTCACGTGGCGCAAAAATATATTTAAAAAGGGGAATGCAACACGAGGACTTCCCAGGAGGTCACCCATCCTAGTACTACTCTCGAACAAGCACGCTTAACTTCGGAGTTCTGATGGGATCCGGTGCTTTAGTGCTGGTATGATCGCATCCAACATGCAACTATCTATTTGTTCCTTATGCTTGCCCCTACTGCCCCTACTGCCCCTACTGCCCCTACTGCTACTACTACTACTACTACTACTACTACTACTTCTACTACTACTACTACTACTGCTGCTACTACTGCTACTACTACTACTACTGCTACTACTACTGCTGCTGCTACTACTACTCCTACTACTACTACTACTACTACTACTACTACTACTTCTACTGCTCCTACTGCTACTACTGCTACTACTACTACTACTACTAGTCGTTGGGTGTCATGCGCGGTGGGAAAAGTCACAGAGGTCGTGGCGGTGCTCGTGTTGTCGGGGTAGAGAGGGAGCGGTGAAATTCTTGTGTTAAACTCGTCTCCGTTGTCGAGGCAAATGTGGCAATGGACACGGGAGGGGCAAGCTAAAAGATATCACATACGTCAAAAATAAGAAAACTAGTAAACGTCAAAAATAAGAAAA
>NW_025422486.1:960000-970000 GCF_904849725.1 Hordeum vulgare subsp. vulgare
AGGCTCTTTGCCGTCTGCTTTCACAAAGCGGACGGCAAAGAATCTTTGCCATGAGGGGGCAGACGGCAAAATAAGTGGGACGGCATATATTGCAACGTCCCCGTTAAGTGTTAACGGCAGGCCTCCCCCCTTTGCCGTCCGCCTCCCCCCCTTTGCCATGTGGTGGCAGACGGCAAAGAGGGGAGAGAGGGGGGGAAGATTCCCCCCTTTGCCGTCTGCCTCCCCCCCTTTGCCATGCGGGGGCAGACGGCAAAGAGGGGAGAGAGGGGGGCAGATTCCCCCCTTTGCCGTGTGCCTCCCCCCTTTGCCATATGGGGGCAGACGACAAAGAGGGGGGAGAGGGGGGGCAGATTCCCCCCTTTGCCGTCTGCCTCCCCCCCTTTGCCATGCGGGGGCAGACGACAAAGAGGGGAGAGAGGGGGGAAGATTCCCCCCTTTGCCGTCTGCCTCCCCCCCTTTGCCATGTGGGGGCAGACGGCAAAGAGGGGAACCAGCCCCTCTTTTATTTGTTTTTTGTTATATCCAGCATTTTTAACAATAATCAGGATATATATATATATATTTGACATAAATAAATATCTTTCCGTACTCATAACCATATTAAAATAACTCTCATCCATAGTGCATACATATTATGGAAGTTACATCCGTACCAAACCATATATTACACTAGTTTCATCCACGTGCATACAAAGTTTCATATATTCATATACTACAATAGTTTCAATACAACACATGGTACAAGAAATCATCTTCAAGCATTCCATCAACCAAGCTTCCCGTGAAGTGAAGGTAATCTGCAAAATGACAAATAAGAAATTTAGAAAAATAATACTAGATGAAGTAGTGTATATATAGGTTATTTCGGAGAGAAATTAGCTAAGTATAGACCATTTAGGAGCTAACTAAGCTAATTATGTCATTTAGGTGGAACCCTAGCTAACTATAGGAGAAGAGAAAGAGAAGAAGAAGTAAAAGAAGGAGGAGGAGGAGGAGAAGGAGGAGAAGGAGAAGGAAGAGGAGAAGGAGAAGGAAGAGGAGAAGAAGAAGAAAAAGGAGGAGGAGGAGGAGGAGGAGAAGGAGAAGGAAGAGGAGAAGGAGAAGAAGGAGAAGAAGAAGGAGAAGAAGAAGGAGAAGGAGCTCCCGCTCCTTCTCCTTCTTCTTCTCCTTCTTCTTCTCCTTCTTCTCCTTCTCCTCTTCCTTCTTCTTATCCTTTTGTCCCCTTCTTCTTCTCCTCCTCCCTCTCCTCCTTCTTCTCCTTTTTCCTCTTCCTTGCTTTCATTTTCCTCTTTTTCTATTCTTGTCCCCTTCTTCGGGCTAAATTGGCTAAGAATGCCTTTTTGGAGCTAATTATGTCATTTCGAGGATAATTAGCTAAGTATAGGTCATTTTTTATTAAATAGGCCATTTTGGAGCTAACTAAGCTAATTATGTCATTAGATGGAAGTCTAGCTATTTTTTATTAAAACACTAGAAATAACATACCTAAGTTAGGGTGAAGCACGGTGGCTCTGGCTTGTTTCACCTGGAGAAGGCCGCCCTGGAGAAGGCTCGACTGTAGAAGGGTCGTGCGATGCGTTTCGGGACATATTCTGCACCAAACATCGTTTGCAATGTGTAGTTAACATGAGGACACTCTTAAGATCACTCCACTGAAATGAAACTCACCGTCCCCGCCACGTTAATGACTGGCATCGGCGGAGGGACTTGGCCGTTCTTCTCGCACATAGACTGTACATTTGGTTTCGACAAGTCAAACTTTTTATTTATTAATGAAACGGACATTCAAATGCAAGATTTGAAATAACATGAAGAAGAAACTTACCACGAAGAGCTCGTATATGGCCCTGGTAGACGCTTCATTCCGTGCCCTCTCCGCCTCCACCAATGCAGTCGTCCTCTCCTCCAGCTCCCTAATTTCCTTATCCTTCTCCGCCATAGCCGCCTGCATTGCCGCTCTCTCTTTCTGAATAGCAGCCTGCAACACAACTCATTGTTAGCAATGTAATCATATTGGTTCCAACGCACAACATAATGCGGAAAGATAGTTGAGTCCATTAAACTAACCTCGATGGCGAGCTCGACTGGCCGTGGACGACGTGTTATCTCCGGACAAGAGCTCGTTTGGCGTGCCTTTATCTGCCGGAGAGTGCTAGGACAACGTATAAGGCCGTCTCCAATGGCGAGCGAGCCATGGGGCCTCCCGTTGCCAGCTATCATCACCAGCTCTGGATCAATAGGCCCCTCGCTCGGGTTAAAGTCCTCCCCTTTCCTCGCCTTCCCGTGATCTCTGTACTTCACGAGCTTGTCGTGGGAGGAGATGTTGGTGAAGTTTTCTGGATGCTCGAGGTCAGACTGAGAGAATGCCTTGACCTTCTTGTACGAGGCAGTATGGGCCATCGCATACAGGTCGTACATCTGTGGCGCCTCCGTCTTATTGTGACGCGCCTAAAAGAGAGAGAGCAGAAAATTGTATTGGTAAAGGGCTCAAGATAGCATTAAGAATGAATTGCATGAGGCATGAAGCAAACCACATACCCAGTTCTCGCCAAATTGGATTAAGTTGACGCTCCCTTGATGGTGTGGCACGCCAACCATTTTGCCACGCCTCTCCTTGGCGTTGTTGTGGCTGGTCTCCCACGTTTCGGAGCACCACTGGTCCACCAAGGCCTCCCAACAATCCATCTTATCCACACACCATCTCGGGGGCACCTAAGTTAATAAAGAGAAAATTGAGTACGTAAGAACCAAATCAAGGAAACTAACTACAAAGCCTTAATAATATGTAATTACCTTCATGTAATGCTCCTTCTCCATCTTAGCATCACGGCACTTCGCCTTATCAATCCTAATACGCCGCGTGGCATAGTAGTCTCGAACAGCCTGCACCCGAGCCTCGTGCCGAAAGTTTTGAAGTAGGCGGCGACATTCGGTTTCGATAACCTTTGCCGCGTCGTCCTCGTATCCCTCCTCACACCTGTAGAAGGTCTGCAAACGAGACAACACCGATTAGTACAATAAATAGCTATGGTTAATTTATTATTGTGTGAAAGAGAAATTACCCAAAACTTTTGGATCACCATGTCCTCCCTCGTGTCACACAAAACACCGTCGATCTCCACCTCCGGCGGGGCCGGGGCACCCAAGTAGTGCTCCCAGGTCATCCCTACCTCTCGCTCCCGACCGGGCAACGTAACAAACCCTGGTAAGTTTTGACGGCAAAGAACACCGAGGACGCTGTTGGGCTTGCGGACACCCTTGGCAACAATCCAACCCCTACAGTATGACAAATTGAAGCCAAAACATTAGATATTTGAGAAAACGTGAAGGCAAAAGGTTAAATAAGAGTAAATTAACTTACTTGTCCCCATTTGGCCTAATCGACCACCTCTGGTCGGGGGTCGCTGGCACGAGCAGGAGCCCCGAACTACCACGCTGGTAGACGGTATCCCACTGGGTATCCCCCTCACCCAGCTCCTCGTCGCTACCAGCATGGCCAGTTGGCTCAGGCCAGGTATCCCACTGGGTCTCTTGGGACGTACCCTCATCCCTGCTGTGCTCCGCAGTCGTGTGGAAGGAAGCCTCTCGGACACGAGTCTCGTGGGTCAAAGGCTCGTCGACCTGAGGCTCGTCGACCCGAGGCTCGTGAACCGGAGACCGTGTAGCCTCCACCTCAGACGAATCCACCCTAGAAGTCCTCCTGTGCTCAGGTGAATCAGCTTGGGGTGGTGGCGGAGACCGTGTAGCCCTACCTCTCCCGCGGCCACGTGTACCTTTAGTACAACATAAATACCAACATGAGTAATAAAATACCAATATGCATACAACATGAGTACAACATAAATACCAACATGAATACAACGTGTACCTTTAGTGCCTCTCGGCTTCGCGGGTGGTCGACCTCCTCTCACGGGGGCCGCTCCTTGCATAGTAGAGAGCAACACTCTCCGAAGAGGCGAGGCAGGAATGGAAGTACCCATCCCATCACCCGCCGACGAAGAAGCAGCCGCGGCATGCTTTCGACCCTTTCCCACCATCTTTCAACACCTGTCATGACAAAGAGTAAATGAAATTAGTACAACATAAATACCAACATGACTAATAAAAATTGAATACCTAACATGAACTCAAAATTTATATATAGTATAATAGTTGAATACCTGACATGAACTAATAACAATCGTCCTCGTCTATATATGCTTCGGGGTCAATAAATGCATCATGATCATCACTATCATCAATAAATGCATCATCATCATCACTATCTAGAAGAACATGTGGAAGGCCACCATTATGTAATCGGTCAAGAAGTGACAGGTCATCCGCAGCAGTAACCTCTTCTTCTTCCAGCTCTTCCTGTTCGGGCTCAGGGGTTAAGACGGATTCACTGTCGCTGTCTACTTCAATGTTCTGGGGTGAAGTAGAGCGGTTCTTGAAACGTTTCTTGGACATACGTGTTTCTTGGAAGAATTCTCCTTCATATGTGTCTGGGTTAATGTGAGGTTCGTAATCCTCTTCATTGAGGGTAGGTGGTCTAAAATGTGGTGGCACTTCATAAACGACATCCCAACCTTTGAGATTTGGATCAGTTTAGCAGGCCCACGGTAGATAGAAAACTTGTGTCGCCTGTTGAGCCGTAATATAGACATCGGGAACATCTGAGTGGTTGTGTTGGTTGATTTCGACTAGTCCTATATGTTCATGAGTCCTTCTAGTCTCCCTCGGCTCAAACCAATAACATTTGAAGACTACGACGGTCGGTGGGTTTTCACAATAGAATAGAAGTTCATAAATTGCTTCAACCCTTCCATAATACTCGGTGTCTCCTTCGCCGATAGCAGAGACAGAACAATTTGTAGTCTTTAGGTCGGGCATAGATAGCTCTTTGCCAAAGGTACGAAAGTGATACCCGTTGATGTTGTATTTGTCAAATGAACGGACCTTATAGTCAAAACCATTAGCGACTTGTCTCAACTCGGCGTCCATAGACTCTGCATCAGCCTACAAGTTTAATACGAAAGAATGGATGCATTAGCCGCAAATTAGACCAATAAGTCAAATGGGCCCTTAATGGTAATTAATTACCCTTTGTTTGAACCAAGAGATGAAACCAGGATAGTCGCCTCCATGCTTTGCAAGATGCTCATACTCTTCGACGGAATCCTTTTCGATGACCGCTCCATCCGAGAATTCGGCGACGTATCGACTATATCAAATATCCGGGAATAAGAGTGGTTCAAAGCAATTAGAAGTTGCGGAACAATAAATTACCGAGAACTTACTCGATGTACGGCCGCACTTCTGTTAGGTTCGTGAAGATATACAATGAAATGGTCCGCCATTCTTCGACATCCAACGATTTCCCTTTCGAAGCACCGGATGGTGCGAGCTTACCTTTGAATAGGCTGAGGTTGGATCGAACTTTTTCTCGATCGCCATCATTGTACCGAGGCTTCGGGTTATGCAAATGATAATTTTTGGCTTCGTAGTGTGCTGTCACGAAGTTTGTCGCCTCCTCAGTAATGAATCCTCGGCCATCGATGCTTCAATTCTACGTTTATTTTTATACTTAGCTCGAAGCGTCTTCTGCATCCTCTCAGTTGAGTAGCACCATCGATTTTGAACGGGCCCCCCCATTCTTGCCTCGGTCGGGAGATGCAAAATCAGATGTTGCATTGGATTAAAGAAGCCCGGTGGAAAGATCTTTTCTAATTTGCAGACCAACTCCGGCGCCAATTCTTCCATTTCATCTAGCACGCCAGGCGATAGTTCTTTCGCACAAAGAGAACGGAAGAAATAGCTCAGCTCTGCCAGTACTAGCCATTCATCCTCAGGGATAAAGCCACGCAACATCACCGGCATTACCCGCTCAATCCATATGTGCCAATCATGACTCTTGAGCCCAAATATTTTCAATTTCTCAAGACTCGCTCCCCTCTTTAGATTCGCAGCATACCCATCGGGGAACATCAACCGCATTTTCACCCACAATAGCATTTCCCTCATAGCTGGCCTTTCAAGATTGAACCATGCCTTTCGCTTCGCTATGCTTTGCTTTCCTTTCCGTTGTCGCAAGTTTTGCAACGGTCTATCACATAGAGCCTCCAGGTCGATTCTAGCCTTAGGATTATCTTTTGACTTCCCCCCTATGCCGAACAATGTACCAAAAATGGCCTCCGCAATATTCTTTTCAGTGTGCATCACGTCAATGTTGTGTGGGCAAAGGAGGTCTTTGAAGTAAGGGAGATCCCATAAGCATGACTTGTGAGTCCAGGCGTGTTCCGTATTATACCCTTTGAAGTATCCTGGACGCAAAGGATCGGGCTCGAGAGCGTTTAACTGATCAAGGGTCTGTTGGCCTGTCAACGCAGCTGGTGCAGTGTTTTTGACAACTCTACCTTTGATGAAATTCTTCTTGTCTTTTCTGAACTTATGGTCAGGATCCAGGAATTGTCTATGCATGTCGAAGCAAGAATACTTGCGACCAGCCTGCAGCCAACGGAACTGAACAGCTGCCTTGCATGTGGTGCACGGGAACCTTCCATGCACACACCATCCAGCGAATAGCGCAAACGCCGGATAATCATGCGTCGAGTACATGTACCACACATGCATTTTGAAATTTGTTTTGGTAGCCGCGTCGTAGGTCTTGATCCCATTATCCCAGGCTTCTTGCAACTCATCCTTAAGCGGCTGCATGTACACATTCATATTCTTCCCCGGATAGTTAGGCCCTGGAATTATCAACGTCAGGAAAATGTTCTTTCTTTTCATAATCTCTCCGGGTGGCAAATTTAGTGGAATGACAAATACAGGCCAACAACTGTATTGTGCTGCCGTCATACCATACACATTGAACCCATCCGTGCTGATGGCAACTCTAGGTTGCCTTGGATCTTCCGATTTATCCTTATGTAATGCATTGAAGTGCCTCCACGCAAAACCATCTGAAGTGTGTACCAGCATCTTGTTCCCATCCACATCTAGTTCGGTTCTTTTGCCCAATTTGTGCCATGTCATCTGTCTGGCCGTCTCTTCGACCATGAAAAGACGTTGAAGTCTTGGTACGATTGGCAGATATCGAAGAACACTAATGGGGATTTTGGTCTGATTCTTCTCACCCATGTCGTTGTCTACCACAATACACCTGGAAGAATTGCAAATGGGGCAATAGTTCAAGGCCGCATACTCAAGCCTAAATAAGGCACATCCATTCTCACAGGCATGTATCTTCTCATAGGGCATCTTTAGTACACGGAGGATTTTCTCTGACTGGTACAGGTTTGCAGGCAGTACATGGCCTTTGGGTAGAAAGCGTCCAAATATCGTCATCATCGCGTCGTAGCATTCTTTGCCTAGGTTGAATTGAGCCTTCAGAGCCATTACTTGCGCGATGGCATCCAGCTGACAAAGCTCTGTCTGCTCGTGGAGAGGACGTTTTGAAGACTCCAGCATTTCATAGAAGGCCTTTGCAGATTCCTCCATCTCATCGTCCGAATCCCGAGCATCATCAAAGTCTTGCACCATGTCTTCAATCCCGGTACCATGCTCGTCGGTGCGACGACGAATCACCTCAGCTCTGGCACGTTGGTCAGACTCACCATGAAAAGTCCACACCGTATAATTAGGCATAAAACCCCACTTCTGCAAGTGTTTACCCATTTCAAACTCTGTCTGCTTTTTCCAGTTGTCGCAGTTGGGACAGGGCACCATGTTTTTTGCTGGCCATTTGCAAATGCGGCTCTCACAAACCCCCTGGTTTTTGTTAACCATTCATGGGTCATGTATTTCTGACTAGGGTGACCAGTGTACATCCAAGCACGATCACTCATGTTGCCTAGCTACCTATGGGGGCACAAGAAATAAATACATAATTCATCATCTATATTCATACGCTAATCAAGTTTGTCAGTTTTATTACGTCCATGCAACCTACACGCTAATAGGTAAAGATAGGTCCTAATCCCACCCGAGTATGTGTAGACTGGGTTCGTTTTCCCATGCTCTGCTCCAGATGCGACGCACAATTTCGGCAGCACCTCCCCGCTGTTCTCTTGATACACGTATCGGCAATAAGCAGAGAGGATGTGTACCCGGAGAACAACAGGGGAGGCACCGACGAAATTCCGCATCGGATCCAGAGCACAGCATACGGGAAAACAAACCCAATCTACACATACTCGGGCTGTCCATGGATAATGTTGGACAATTCGAAAGGATGGCGGTTATAAATATGCAAAGAAATGCATATTTATAGATGTCGCCCTTTCGAACGGGAGACGCATACAGGTCACACATACTCATGATTGAAGAAACCTATAGCTAGCAAGTTTCATCGGCACGAAGACCGGGACAGAGCAAATTAAGGGGGTAGGAGGAGAAGTCATTTGTGCTCACCAAGAAACGCAAGGGCGGAGCTCGTCCAACGCACGTGGAGGTCGTCGAACAACTGCACATTGAAATTCACCCGATCAACACAAATACGATGTTTTTATAATTAACATGATCGGAAAATATGTGACCTAACTCATAATTTTCAAAACTATGACCCCGTGGGCCTCTGGAAGGCCGAAAAGCACCTTCTCGTTCAAAAGAAGGCAGAAGAGGTGTCGGGGGTCGGGGCTTAGTGGCGTCGGGAGTCAGTGCCGTCGAGGGTCGGTGGCATCGGGGGTCGGGGGGTTAGTGGCGTCGGTTGTGGGGGGTCAGTGGCGTCGGGGGTCCAGGGTCAGTGGCGTCGGGGGTCCAGGGTCAGTGACGTCGGGTGTCAGTGGCGTCGGGGGTCGGGGGTTGGTGGCGTCGAGCGTCGGGGGTCGGGAGTCGTGGGCCGAGGGGCTAGGTCGGGGGCAGTGGCGTCGGGGGTCGAGGGTTAGTGGCGTCGGGGGTCAGTGGCGTCGGGGGTCGGGGGTCGGGGGTCAGTGGCGTCGGAGGTCGATGGTCGGGGGTCAGTGGCGTCGGGCGTCAGGGGTCGGGGGTCGAGGGTCAGTTTCGGGGTGCCGGGGTTCCCTTTTCCTCTTCTTTCTTCTTCTCCTCTCTCCTCTTTTTCTTCTTCTTCTTTTTTTTTTCTCCTCCTACTCCCCCTCCTCTTTTTCTCCTTCTATTCTTTTTCTTCTTCTTCTTCTTCTTCTTCTTTCTCCTCCTCTTTCTCCTCCTCCTCCTCTCTTCTTCTTCTTCTTCTTCTTCTTCTTCTTCTTCTTCTTCTTCTTCTTTTTTCTCCTCCTCCTCCTCCTCTTCTTCTTCTTCTTCTTCTTCTCCTGCTTTTTTTCCTTCTGCTTTTTTTCTTCTAACCTAACTAACTAACCTAATTAGCCTAATAATCTAACCAAATAAACTAACTAAATTACCCTATATATAATAAAAAAACTAACGTAATAAACTAACTAAAGTAATTAACTTTTTTAAAAAGAAAAACAAAAAAAACTCACCGGCAGGGGGCGGCGGCAGGGGGCGGCGGCGGCACGGGGGCGCGCGGCTGGGGGCTCGCCGCAGGGGGCGTCGGCGGCAGGCGGCGGCGGCAGGGGGCGGCGGCAGGGGGCGGCGGCAGGGGCGGCGCGCGGCAGGGGGCGGCGGCGGCAGGGGGCGGGGGCGGCAGGGGGCGGCGCGCGGCAGGGGGCGGCGACAGGGGGCAGGGGGTGGGTTGCCGCGGGGAGGGGGTCGCCGGGGGGGGGGGGGTGGGCTCGCCGGGGGGATAGGCTCGCCGCGGGGAGGGGATCTCGCCGGCAGGGCGTCGCCGTCGTGGAGAGAGAGAGTGGTCGGGGTGAGAGAGAGAGAGAGAGACAGTGAGCGAGGTGGGGGGGTAAGGGCCGTTATAGGGAGGCCCCTTTGCCGTCCGCCCCCCGACGGCAAAGGGACGTAAGGCAGACGGCAAAGGCCCGCGGACGGCAAAGGTCCCCGGATTTCGGACACGGCAGGCATGGGGCCCACGCGTCCCCTTTGCCGTCTGCCCTGGGGCACTTTGCCGTCTGCTGGCAGACGGCAAAGGACCCACACATGGCGAATAGTA
>NW_025422487.1:300000-517010 GCF_904849725.1 Hordeum vulgare subsp. vulgare
TTCAGATCACAGCGGGACCCAAAATCAGTGACTAATAGCATACAAAACTGGCCGGAGTAGGCAAAAACTCAGAGTTTCGACGAGCTCCCGTAACCGGACCCCGGGGTTCCGAAAACGTTCGGATCACAGCGGGATCCAAAATCATTGAGCAATAGCATATAGAACGAGCCAGAATAGGCCGAAACTGCTAGTTTTGATGAGTTCCACGTAACCGGACCCCGAGGTTCCGGAAACATTCGGATCACAGCGGGACCCAAAATCAGTGACTAATAGCATACAAAACTGGCCGAAATAGGCCAAAACTGCGAGTTTTGACAAGTTCCCCATAACCGGACCCTGAGGTTCCCAAAACGTTCGGATCGCAGCACGACCCAAAATCCGTGACGAATAGCATACAAAACTGGCGTGAATAGGTGAAAACTGCGAGTTTTGACGAGTTCCCCGTAACCGGACCCTAGGGTTCCCGAAGCGTTCAAATCACAACGGGACCCAAAATCAGTGACTAATAGCATACAAAACTGGTCGGAATAGGCCAAAACTGCGAGTTTTCGCGAGTTCCCCATAACCGGACCACGTAGTTCCTTAAACGTCCGGAACACAACGGGACCCAAAATCAGTTAGTAATAGCATACAAAATTGGCCGGAGTAGGCGAAAACTGCGAGTTTTGACGAGTACCCGTAATCGGACCAAGGGGTTCGATCCCGAAACGTCCGGATCACAGCGGGACCCAAAATAAGTGACTAATAGCATACAAAACGGGCCGGAGTAGGCAAAAACTGGGAGTTTTGACGAGTTCCCGTAACCGTTCCCCGGGGTTCCGAAAATGTTCGGATCACAGCGGGATCCAAAATCATTGAGCAATAGCATACGGAACGAGCCAGAATAGGCCGAAACTGCTAGTTTTGACGAGTTCCCCGTAACCGGACCCCGAGGTTCCGGAAACATTTGGATCACAGCGGGACCCAAAATCAGTGACTAATAGCATACAAAACTGGCTGGACTAGGCCAAAACTGCGAGTTTTGATGAGTTCCCCTAACCGGACCGAGGGGTTCCCAAAACGTTCGGATCGCAGCGGGATCCAAAATCAGTGAGCAATAGCATGCAGAACTAGCCAGAATAGGCCAAACCTGTGAATTTTGACGAGTTCGCTGTAAACTGCGAGTTTTGACCAGTTCCCCGTAACTAGACCTCGGGGTTCCCGAAACGTTCGGATCGAAGCGGGATCCAAAATCAATGAGGAATAGCATGTAGAACTAGCCAAAATATGCAAAAACTGCGAGTTTTGACGAGTTCCCCATAACCGGACCTCGAGGGTCCGGAAACGTTTGGATTACAGCGGGACCCAAAATCAGTGAGTAATAGCATACAAAACTGGCCAGTATAGGCCAAAACTGCGAGTTTTGACAAATTCCCCGTAACCGGACCCAAGGGTTCTCGAAGCGTTCAGATCACAGCGGGACCCAAAATCAGTGACTAATAGCATATAAAACTGGCCGGAGTAGGCAAAAACTCAGAGTTTTGACGAGCTCCCGTAACCGGACCCCGGGGTTCCGAAAACGTTCGGATCACAGCGGGATCCAAAATCATTGAGCAATAGCATACAGAACGAGCCAGAATAGACCGAAACTGCTAGTTTTGATGAGTTCCTCGTAACCGGACACCGAGGTTCCGGAAACATTCGGATCACAGCGGGACCCAAAATCAGTGACTAATAGCATACAAAACTGGCCGAAATAGGCCAAAACTGCGAGTTTTCACAAGTTCCCCATAACCGGGCCCCGAGGTTCCCAAAACGTTCGGATCGCAGTAGGACCCAAAATCCATGACGAATAGCATACAAAACTGGCGTGAATAGGTGAAAACTGCGAGTTTTGACGATTTCCCCGTAACCGGACCCTAGGGTTCCCGAAGCGTTCAAATCACAACGGGACCCAAAATCAGTGACTAATAGCATACAAAACTGGTCGGAATAGGCCAAAACTGCGAGTTTTCGCGAGTTCCCCGTAACCGGACCACGTAGTTCCTTAAACGTCCGGAACACAACGGGACCCAAAATCAGTTTGTAATAGCATAAAAAATTGGCCGGAGTAGGCGAAAAGTGCGAGTTTTGACGAGTTCCCGTAATCGGACCAAGCGGTTCGATCCCGAAACGTTCGGATCACAGCGGGACCCAAAATAAGTGACTAATAGCATACAAAACGGGCCGGAGTAGGCAAAAACTGGGAGTTTTGACGAGTTCCCGTAACCGTTCCCCGGGGTTCCGAAAACGTTCGGATCACAGTGGGATCCAAAATCACTGAGCAATAGCATACAGAACGAGCCAGAATAGGCCGAAACTGCTAGTTTTGACGAGTTCCCCGTAACCGTACCCCGAGGTTCCGGAAACATTCGGATCACAGCGGGATCCAAAATCAGTGACTAATAGCATACAAAACTGGCTGGACTAGGCCAAAACTGCGAGTTTTGATGAGTTCCCCGTAACCAGACCCAGGGGTTCCCAAAACGTTCGGATCGCAGCGGGATCCAAAATCAGTGACTAATAGCATACAAAATTGGCCAGTATAGGCCAAAACTGCGAGTTTTGACAAATTCCCCGTAACCGGACCCAAGGGTTCTCGAAGCGTTCAGATCACAGCGGGACCCAAAATCAGTGACTAATAGCATATAAAACTGGCCGGAGTAGGCAAAAACTCAGAGTTTTGACGAGCTCCCGTAACCGGACCCCGGGGTTCCGAAAACGTTCGGATCACAGCGGGATCCAAAATCATTGAGCAATAGCATACAGAACGAGCCAGAATAGACCGAAACTGCTAGTTTTGATGAGTTCCTCGTAACCGGACACCGAGGTTCCGGAAACATTCGGATCACAGCGGGACCCAAAATCAGTGACTAATAGCATACAAAACTGGCCGAAATAGGCCAAAACTGCGAGTTTTGACAAGTTCCCATAACCGGGCCCCGAGGTTCCCAAAACGTTCGGATCGCAGCAGGACCCAAAATCCGTGACGAATAGCATACAAAACTGGCGTGAATAGGTGAAAACTGCGAGTTTTGACGATTTCCCCGTAACCGGACCCTAGGGTTCCCGAAGCGTTCAAATCACAACGGGACCCAAAATCAGTGACTAATAGCATACAAAACTGGTCGGAATAGGCCAAAACTGCGAGTTTTCGCGAGTTCCCCGTAACCGGACCACGTAGTTCCTTAAACGTCCAGAACACAACGGGACCCAAAATCAGTTTGTAATAGCATAAAAAATTGGCCGGAGTAGGCGAAAAGTGCGAGTTTT
This sequence comes from Hordeum vulgare subsp. vulgare, assembly GCF_904849725.1. NCBI lineage: Eukaryota > Viridiplantae > Streptophyta > Magnoliopsida > Poales > Poaceae > Hordeum > Hordeum vulgare. The sequence goes on from NW_025422487.1 coordinate 303,292, forward strand.
GACGAGTTCCCGTAATCGGACCAAGCGGTTCGATCCCGAAACGTTCGGATCACAGCGGGACCCAAAATAAGTGACTAATAGCATACAAAACGGGCCGGAGTAGGCAAAAACTGGGAGTTTTGACGAGTTCCCGTAACCGTTCCCCGGGGTTCCGAAAACGTTCGGATCACAGCGGGATCCAAAATCACTGAGCAATAGCATACAGAACGAGCCAGAATAGGCCGAAACTGCTAGTTTTGACGAGTTCCCCGTAACCGTACCCCGAGGTTCCGGAAACATTCGGATCACAGCGGGATCCAAAATCAGTGACTAATAGCATACAAAACTGGCTGGACTAGGCCAAAATTGCGAGTTTTGATGAGTTCCCCTAACCGGACCCAGGGGTTCCCAAAACGTTCGGATCGCAGCGGGATCCAAAATCAGTGAGCAATAGCATGCAGAACTAGCCAGAATAGGCCAAAACTACGAGTTTTGACGAATTCGCTATAACCGGACCCCGATGATTTCGGAAACATCCGGATCACAGCGGGACCCAAAATCAGTGACTAAGTGCATAGAAAACATGCCGACATAAGCCAAAACTGTGAGTTTTGACGAGTTGTGCGTAACTGGACCCCGAGGTTCCGAAAATGTTTGGATTGCAGGAGGACCCAAAATAAGTGACTAATAGCATACAAACGTGCCCAAAACAGGCCAAAACTGCGAGTTTTGACCAGTTCCCCGTAACTAGACCTCGGGGTTCCCGAAACGTTCGAATCGCAGCGGAACCAAAATCAGTGAGGAATAGCATACAGAACTAGCCAAAATATGCCAAAACTGCGAGTTTTGACGAGTTCCCCATAACCGGACCTCGAGGGTCCGGAAACGTTTGGATCACAGCGGGACCCAAAATCAGTGAGTAATAGCATACTAAACTGGCTGGAATAGGCCAAAACTGCGAGTTTTTACGAGTTCCCCGTAACCAGACCCCGGGGTTCACAAAACGTTCGGATCACAGCAGGATCCAAAATCAGTGACTAATAGCCTAAAAAACTGGCCAGTATAGGCCAAAACTGCGAGTTTTGACAAATTCCCCGTAACCGGACCCAAGGGTTCTCGAAGCGTTCAGATCACAGCGGGACCCAAAATCAGTGACTAATAGCATACAAAACTGGCCGGAGTAGGCAAAAACTCAGAGTTTTGACGAGCTCCCGTAACCGGACCCCGGGGTTCCGAAAACGTTCGGATCACAGCGGGATCCAAAATCATTGAGCAATAGCATGCAGAACTAGCCAGAATAGGCCAAACCTGCGAGTTTTGACGAGTTCGCTGTAACCGGACCCCGATGATTTCGGAAACATCCGGATCACAGCGGGACCCAAAATCAGTGACTAAGTGCATAGAAAACATGCCGAAATAAGCCAAAACTGTGAGTTTTGACGATTTCTGCGTAACTGGACCCCGGGGTTCCCAAAATGTTTGGATTGCAGGAGGACCCCAAATCAGTGACTAATAGCATACAAATGTGCCCAGGACAGGCCAAAACTGCGAGTTTTGACCAGTTCCCCATAACTTGACCTCGGGGTTCCCGAAATGTTCGGATTGCAGCGGGATCCAAAATCATTGAGGAATAGCATACAGAACTAGCCAAAATACGCCAAAACTGTGAGTTTTGACGAGTTCCCCATAACCGGACCCCGAGGGTCCGGAAACGTTTGGATCACAGCGGGACTCAAAATCAGTGACTAATAGCATACAAAACTGGCTGGAATAGGCCAAAACTGCGAGTTTTTATGAGTTCCCCGTAACCACACCTCGGGGTTCCCAAAACGTTCGGATCGCAGCAGGACCCAAAATCAGTGACTAATAGCATACAAAACTGGCCAGTATAGGCCAAAACTGCGAGTTTTGACGAATTCCTCGTAACCGGACCCTAGGGTTCCCGAAGCGTTCGGATCACAACGGGACCCAAAATCAGTGACTAATAGCATACAAAACTGGTCGGAATAGGCCAAAACTGCGAGTTTTCGCGAGTTCCCCGTAACCGGACCACGTAGTTCCTTAAACGTCCGGAACACAACGGGACCCAAAATCAGTTAGTAATAGCAAACAAAATTGGCCGGAGTAGGCGAAACTGCGAGTTTTGCCGAGTTCCCGTAATCGGACCAACGGGTTCGATCCCGAAACGTTCGGATCACAACGGGACCCAAAATCAGTGACTAATAACATACAACACTGGCTGGACTAGATCAAAACAGCGAGTTTTGATGAGTACACGTAACCGGACCACGGGGTTCCCAAAACGTTCGGATCGCAGCGGGATCCAAAATCAGTGAGCAATAGCATGCAGAACTAGCCAGAATAGGCCAAAACTACGAGTTTTGACGAGTTCGCTGTAACCGGATACGGATGATTTCGGAAACATCCGGATCACAACGGGACCCAAAATCAGTGACTAAGTGCATAGAAAACATGCCGACATAAGCCAAAACTGTGAGTTTTGACGAGTTGTGCGTAACTGGACCCCGGGGTTCCGAAAATGTTTGGATTGCAGGAGGACCCAAAATAAGTGACTAATAGCATACAAACGTGCCCAAAACAGGCCAAAACTGCGAGTTTTGACCAGTTCCCCGTAACTAGACCTCGGGGTTCCCGAAACGTTCGAATCGCAGCGGAACCAAAATCAGTGAGGAATAGCATACAGAACTAGCCAAAATATGCCAAAACTGCGAGTTTTGACGAGTTCCCCATAACCGGACCTCGAGGGTCCGGAAACGTTTGGATCACAGCGGGACCCAAAATCAGTGAGTAATAGCATACTAAACTGGCTGGAATAGGCCAAAACTGCGAGTTTTTACGAGTTCTCCGTAACCAGACCCCGGGGTTCACAAAACGTTCGGATCACAGCAGGATCCAAAATCAGTGACTAATAGCCTAAAAAACTGGCCAGTATAGGCCAAAACTGCGAGTTTTGACAAATTCCCCGTAACCGGACCCAAGGGTTCTCGAAGCGTTCAGATCACAGCGGGACCCAAAATCAGTGACTAATAGCATACAAAACTGGCCGGAGTAGGCAAAAACTCAGAGTTTTGACGAGCTCCCGTAACCGGACCCCGGGGTTCCGAAAACGTTCGGATCACAGCGGGATCCAAAATCATTGAGCAATAGCATGCAGAACTAGCCAGAATAGGCCAAACCTGCGAGTTTTGACGAGTTCGCTGTAACCGGACCCCGATGATTTCGGAAACATCCGGATCACAGCGGGACCCAAAATCAGTGACTAAGTGCATAGAAAACATGCCGAAATAAGCCAAAACTGTGAGTTTTGACGATTTCTGCGTAACTGGACCCCGGGGTTCCCAAAATGTTTGGATTGCAGGAGGACCCCAAATCAGTGACTAATAGCATACAAATGTGCCCAGGACAGGCCAAAACTGCGAGTTTTGACCAGTTCCCCATAACTTGACCTCGGGGTTCCCGAAATGTTCGGATTGCAGCGGGATCCAAAATCATTGAGGAATAGCATACAGAACTAGCCAAAATACGCCAAAACTGTGAGTTTTGACGAGTTCCCCATAACCGGACCCCGAGGGTCCAGAAACGTTTGGATCACAGCGGGACCCAAAATCAGTGACTAATAGCATATAAAACTGGCCGGAGTAGGCAAAAACTCAGAGTTTTGACGAGCTCCCGTAACCGGACCCCGGGGTTCCGAAAACGTTCGGATCACAGCGGGATCCAAAATCATTGAGCAATAGCATACAGAACGAGCCAGAATAGACCGAAACTGCTAGTTTTCATGAGTTCCTCGTAACCTGACACCGAGGTTCCGGAAACATTCGGATCACAGCGGGACCCAAAATCAGTGACTAATAGCATACAAAACTGGCCGAAATAGGCCAAAACTGCGAGTTTTGACAAGTTCCCATAACCGGGCCCCGAGGTTCCCAAAACGTTCGGATCGCAGCAGGACCCAAAATCCGTGACGAATAGCATACAAAACTGGCGTGAATAGGTGAAAACTGCGAGTTTTGACGATTTCCCCGTAACCGGACCCTAGGGTTCCCGAAGCGTTCAAATCACAACGGGACCCAAAATCAGTGACTAATAGCATACAAAACTGGTCGGAATAGGCCAAAACTGCGAGTTTTCGCGAGTTCCCCGTAACCGGACCACGTAGTTCCTTAAACGTCCGGAACACAACGGGACCCAAAATCAGTTAGTAATAGCATAAAAAATTGGCCGGAGTAGGCGAAAAGTGCGAGTTTTGACGAGTTCCCGTAATCGGACCAAGGAGTTCGATCCCGAAACGTTCGGATCACAGCGGGACCCAAAATAAGTGACTAATAGCATACAAAACGGGCCGGAGTAGGCAAAAACTGGGAGTTTTGACGAGTTCCCGTAACCGTTCCCCGGGGTTCCGAAAACGTTCAGATCACAGCGGGATCCAAAATCACTGAGCAATAGCATACAGAACGAGCCAGAATAGGCCGAAACTGCTAGTTTTGACGAGTTCCCCGTAACCGTACCCCGAGGTTCCGGAAACATTCGGATCACAGCGGGATCCAAAATCAGTGACTAATAGCATACAAAACTGGCTGGACTAGGCCAAAATTGCGAGTTTTGATGAGTTCCCCTAACCGGACCCAGGGGTTCCCAAAACGTTCGGATCGCAGCGGGATCCAAAATCAGTGAGCAATAGCATGCAGAACTAGCCAGAATAGGCCAAAACTACGAGTTTTGACGAGTTCGCTGTAACCGGATCCCGATGATTTCGGAAACATCCGGATCACAGCGGGACCCAAAATCAGTGACTAAGTGCATAGAAAACATGCCGACATAAGCCAAAACTGTGAGTTTTGACGAGTTGTGCGTAACTGGACCTCGGGGTTCCGAAAATGTTTGGATTGCAGGAGGACCCAAAATAAGTGACTAATAGCATACAAACGTGCCCAAAACAGGCCAAAACTGCGAGTTTTGACCAGTTCCCCGTAACTAGACCTCGGGGTTCCCGAAACGTTCGAATCGCAGCGGAACCAAAATCAGTGAGGAATAGCATACAGAACTAGCCAAAATATGCCAAAACTGCGAGTTTTGACGAGTTCCCCATAACCGGACCTCGAGGGTCCGGAAACATTTGGATCAGAGCGGGACCCAAAATCAGTGAGTAATAGCATACTAAACTGGCTGGAATAGGCCAAAACTGCGAGTTTTTACGAGTTCCCCGTAACCAGACCCCCGGGTTCCCAAAATGTTCGGATCACAGCAGGATCCAAAATCAGTGACTAATAGCCTAAAAAACTGGCCAGTATAGGCCAAAACTGCGAGTTTTGACAAATTCCCCGTAACCGGACCCAAGGGTTCTCGAAGCGTTCAGATCACAGCGGGACCCAAAATCAGTGACTAATAGCATACAAAACTGGCCGGAGTAGGCAAAAACTCAGAGTTTTGACGAGCTCCCGTAACCGGACCCCGGGGTTCCGAAAACGTTCGGATCACAGTGGGATCCAAAATCATTGAGCAATAGCATGCAGAACTAGCCAGAATAGGCCAAACCTGCGAGTTTTGACGAGTTCGCTGTAACCGGACCCCGATGATTTCGGAAACATCCGGATCACAGCGGGACCCAAAATCAGTGACTAAGTGCATAGAAAACATGCCGAAATAAGCCAAAACTGTGAGTTTTGACGATTTCTGCGTAACTGGACCCCGGGGTTCCCAAAATGTTTGGATTGCAGGAGGACCCCAAATCAGTGACTAATAGCATACAAATGTGCCCAGGACAGGCCAAAACTGCGAGTTTTGACCAGTTCCCCATAACTTGACCTCGGGGTTCCCGAAATGTTCGGATTGCAGCGGGATCCAAAATCATTGAGGAATAGCATACAGAACTAGCCAAAATACGCCAAAACTGTGAGTTTTGACGAGTTCCCCATAACCGGACCCCGAGGGTCCGGAAACGTTTGGATCACAGCGGGACCCAAAATCAGTGACTAATAGCATACAAAACTGGCTGGAATAGGCCAAAACTGCGAGTTTTTATGAGTTCCCCGTAACCACACCTCGGGGTTCCCAAAACGTTCGGATCGCAGCAGGACCCAAAATCAGTGACTAATAGCATACAAAACTGGCCAGTATAGGCCAAAACTGCGAGTTTTGACGAATTCCTCGTCACCGGACCCTAGGGTTCCCGAAGCGTTCGGATCACAACGGGACCCAAAATCAGTGACTAATAGCATACAAAACTGGTCGGAATAGGCCAAAACTGCGAGTTTTCGCGAGTTCCCCGTAACCGGACCACGTAGTTCCTTAAACGTCCGGAACACAACGGGACCCAAAATCAGTTAGTAATAGCAAACAAAATTGGCCGGAGTAGGCGAAACTGCGAGTTTTGCCGAGTTCCCGTAATCGGACCAACGGGTTCGATCCCGAAACGTTCGGATCACAACGGGACCCAAAATCAGTGACTAATAACATACAACACTGGCTGGACTAGATCAAAACAGCGAGTTTTGATGAGTACCCGTAACCGGACCACGGGGTTCCCAAAACGTTCGGATCGCAGCGGGATCCAAAATCAGTGAGCAATAGCATGCAGAACTAGCCAGAATAGGCCAAAACTACGAGTTTTGACGAGTTCGCTGTAACCGGATACGGATGATTTCGGAAACATCCGGATCACAGCGGGACCCAAAATCAGTGACTAAGTGCATAGAAAACATGCCGACATAAGCCAAAACTGTGAGTTTTGACGAGTTGTGCGTAACTGGACCCCGGGGTTCCGAAAATGTTTGGATTGCAGGAGGACCCAAAATAAGTGACTAATAGCATACAAACGTGCCCAAAACAGGCCAAAACTGCGAGTTTTGACCAGTTCCCCGTAACTAGACCTCGGGGTTCCCGAAACGTTCGAATCGCAGCGGAACCAAAATCAGTGAGGAATAGCATACAGAACTAGCCAAAATATGCCAAAACTGCGAGTTTTGACGAGTTCCCCATAACCGGACCTCGAGGGTCCGGAAACGTTTGGATCACAGCGGGACCCAAAATCAGTGAGTAATAGCATACTAAACTGGCTGGAATAGGCCAAAACTGCGAGTTTTTACGAGTTCTCCGTAACCAGACCCCGGGGTTCACAAAACGTTCGGATCACAGCAGGATCCAAAATCAGTGACTAATAGCCTAAAAAACTGGCCAGTATAGGCCAAAACTGCGAGTTTTGACAAATTCCCCGTAACCGGACCCAAGGGTTCTCGAAGCGTTCAGATCACAGCGGGACCCAAAATCAGTGACTAATAGCATACAAAACTGGCCGGAGTAGGCAAAAACTCAGAGTTTTGACGAGCTCCCGTAACCGGACCCCGGGGTTCCGAAAACGTTCGGATCACAGCGGGATCCAAAATCATTGAGCAATAGCATGCAGAACTAGCCAGAATAGGCCAAACCTGCGAGTTTTGACGAGTTCGCTGTAACCGGACCCCGATGATTTCGGAAACATCCGGATCACAGCGGGACCCAAAATCAGTGACTAAGTGCATAGAAAACATGCCGAAATAAGCCAAAACTGTGAGTTTTGACGATTTCTGCGTAACTGGACCCCGGGGTTCCCAAAATGTTTGGATTGCAGGAGGACCCCAAATCAGTGACTAATAGCATACAAATGTGCCCAGGACAGGCCAAAACTGCGAGTTTTGACCAGTTCCCCATAACTTGACCTCGGGGTTCCCGAAATGTTCGGATTGCAGCGGGATCCAAAATCATTGAGGAATAGCATACAGAACTAGCCAAAATACGCCAAAACTGAGAGTTTTGACGAGTTCCCCATAACCGGACCCCGAGGGTCCGGAAACGTTTGGATCACAGCGGGACCCAAAATCAGTGACTAATAGCATACAAAACTGGCTGGAATAGGCCAAAACTGCGAGTTTTTATGAGTTCCCCGTAACCACACCTCGGGGTTCCCAAAACGTTCGGATCGCAGCAGGACCCAAAATCAGTGACTAATAGCATACAAAACTGGCCAGTATAGGCCAAAACTGCGAGTTTTGACGAATTCCTCGTAACCGGACCCTAGGGTTCCCGAAGCGTTCGGATCACAACGGGCCCCAAAATCAGTGACTAATAGCATACAAAACTGGTCGGAATAGGCCAAAACTGCGAGTTTTCGCGAGTTCCCCGTAACCGGACCACGTAGTTCCTTAAACGTCCGGAACACAACGGGACCCAAAATCAGTTAGTAATAGCAAACAAAATTGGCCGGAGTAGGCGAAACTGCGAGTTTTGCCGAGTTCCCGTAATCGGACCAACGGGTTCGATCCCGAAACGTTCGGATCACAACGGGACCCAAAATCAGTGACTAATAACATACAACACTGGCTGGACTAGATCAAAACAGCGAGTTTTGATGAGTACCCGTAACCGGACCACGGGGTTCCCAAAACGTTCGGATCGCAGCGGGATCCAAAATCAGTGAGCAATAGCATGCAGAACTAGCCAGAATAGGCCAAAACTGCGAGTTTTGACAAGTTCCCTATAACCGGACCACGATGTTTGGGAAACATCCGGATCACAGCGGGACCCAAAATCAGTGAGTAAGTCCATAGAAAACATGCCAAAATAGGCCAAAACTGCGAGTTTTCATGAGTTCTGCGTAAGTGGACCCCGGGGTTCCCAAAATGTTTGGATTGTAGGAGGACCCAAAATAAGTGACTAATAGCATACAAACGTGCCCAAAACAGGCCAAAACTGCGAGTTTTGACCAGTTCCCCGTAACTAGACCTCGAGGTTCCCGAAACGTTCGGATCGCAACGGGATCCAAAATCAGTGAGGAATAGCATACAGAACTAGCCAAAATATGCCAAAACTGCGAGTTTTGAAGAGTTCCCCATAACCGGACCTCGAGGGTCCGGAAACGTTTGGATCACAGCGGGACCCAAAATCAGTGAGTAATAGCATACGAAACTGGCTGGAATAGGCCAAAACTGCGAGTTTTTACGAGTTCTCCGTAACCAGACCCCGGGGTTCACATAACGTTCGGATCACAGCAGGATCCAAAATCAGTGACTAATAGCCTAAAAAACTGGCCAGTATAGGCCAAAACTGCGAGTTTTGACAAATTCCCCGTAACCGGACCCAAGGGTTCTCGAAGCGTTCAGATCACAGCGGGACCCAAAATCAGTGACTAATAGCATACAAAACTGGCCGGAGTAGGCAAAAACTCAGAGTTTTGACGAGCTCCCGTAACCGGACCCCGGGGTTCCGAAAACGTTCGGATCACAGCGGGATCCAAAATCATTGAGCAATAGCATGCAGAACTAGCCAGAATAGGCCAAACCTGCGAGTTTTGACGAGTTCGCTGTAACCGGACCCCGATGATTTCGGAAACATCCGGATCACAGCGGGACCCAAAATCAGTGACTAAGTGCATAGAAAACATGCCGAAATAAGCCAAAACTGTGAGTTTTGACGATTTCTGCGTAACTGGACCCCGGGGTTCCCAAAATGTTTGGATTGCAGGAGGACCCCAAATCAGTGACTAATAGCATACAAATGTGCCCAGGACAGGCCAAAACTGCGAGTTTTGACCAGTTCCCCATAACTTGACCTCGGGGTTCCCGAAATGTTCGGATTGCAGCGGGATCCAAAATCATTGAGGAATAGCATACAGAACTAGCCAAAATACGCCAAAACTGAGAGTTTTGACGAGTTCCCCATAACCGGACCCCGAGGGTCCGGAAACGTTTGGATCACAGCGGGACCCAAAATCAGTGACTAATAGCATACAAAACTGGCTGGAATAGGCCAAAACTGCGAGTTTTTATGAGTTCCCCGTAACCACACCTCGGGGTTCCCAAAACGTTCGGATCGCAGCAGGACCCAAAATCAGTGACTAATAGCATACAAAACTGGCCAGTATAGGCCAAAACTGCGAGTTTTGACGAATTCCTCGTAACCGGACCCTAGGGTTCCCGAAGCGTTCGGATCACAACGGGCCCCAAAATCAGTGACTAATAGCATACAAAACTGGTCGGAATAGGCCAAAACTGCGAGTTTTCGCGAGTTCCCCGTAACCGGACCACGTAGTTCCTTAAACGTCCGGAACACAACGGGACCCAAAATCAGTTAGTAATAGCAAACAAAATTGGCCGGAGTAGGCGAAACTGCGAGTTTTGCCGAGTTCCCGTAATCGGACCAACGGGTTCGATCCCGAAACGTTCGGATCACAACGGGACCCAAAATCAGTGACTAATAACATACAACACTGGCTGGACTAGATCAAAACAGCGAGTTTTGATGAGTACCCGTAACCGGACCACGGGGTTCCCAAAACGTTCGGATCGCAGCGGGATCCAAAATCAGTGAGCAATAGCATGCAGAACTAGCCAGAATAGGCCAAAACTACGAGTTTTGACGAGTTCGCTGTAACCGGATACGGATGATTTCGGAAACATCCGGATCACAGCGGGACCCAAAATCAGTGACTAAGTGCATAGAAAACATGCCGACATAAGCCAAAACTGTGAGTTTTGACGAGTTGTGCGTAACTGGACCCCGGGGTTCCGAAAATGTTTGGATTGCAGGAGGACCCAAAATAAGTGACTAATAGCATACAAACGTGCCCAAAACAGGCCAAAACTGCGAGTTTTGACCAGTTCCCCGTAACTAGACCTCGGGGTTCCCGAAACGTTCGAATCGCAGCGGAACCAAAATCAGTGAGGAATAGCATACAGAACTAGCCAAAATATGCCAAAACTGCGAGTTTTGACGAGTTCCCCATAACCGGACCTCGAGGGTCCGGAAACGTTTGGATCACAGCGGGACCCAAAATCAGTGAGTAATAGCATACTAAACTGGCTGGAATAGGCCAAAACTGCGAGTTTTTACGAGTTCTCCGTAACCAGACCCCGGGGTTCACAAAACGTTCGGATCACAGCAGGATCCAAAATCAGTGACTAATAGCCTAAAAAACTGGCCAGTATAGGCCAAAACTGCGAGTTTTGACAAATTCCCCGTAACCGGACCCAAGGGTTCTCGAAGCGTTCAGATCACAGCGGGACCCAAAATCAGTGACTAATAGCATACAAAACTGGCCGGAGTAGGCAAAAACTCAGAGTTTTGACGAGCTCCCGTAACCGGACCCCGGGGTTCCGAAAACGTTCGGATCACAGCGGGATCCAAAATCATTGAGCAATAGCATGCAGAACTAGCCAGAATAGGCCAAACCTGCGAGTTTTGACGAGTTCGCTGTAACCGGACCCCGATGATTTCGGAAACATCCGGATCACAGCGGGACCCAAAATCAGTGACTAAGTGCATAGAAAACATGCCGAAATAAGCCAAAACTGTGAGTTTTGACGATTTCTGCGTAACTGGACCCCGGGGTTCCCAAAATGTTTGGATTGCAGGAGGACCCCAAATCAGTGACTAATAGCATACAAATGTGCCCAGGACAGGCCAAAACTGCGAGTTTTGACCAGTTCCCCATAACTTGACCTCGGGGTTCCCGAAATGTTCGGATTGCAGCGGGATCCAAAATCATTGAGGAATAGCATACAGAACTAGCCAAAATACGCCAAAACTGAGAGTTTTGACGAGTTCCCCATAACCGGACCCCGAGGGTCCGGAAACGTTTGGATCACAGCGGGACCCAAAATCAGTGACTAATAGCATACAAAACTGGCTGGAATAGGCCAAAACTGCGAGTTTTTATGAGTTCCCCGTAACCACACCTCGGGGTTCCCAAAACGTTCGGATCGCAGCAGGACCCAAAATCAGTGACTAATAGCATACAAAACTGGCCAGTATAGGCCAAAACTGCGAGTTTTGACGAATTCCTCGTAACCGGACCCTAGGGTTCCCGAAGCGTTCGGATCACAACGGGCCCCAAAATCAGTGACTAATAGCATACAAAACTGGTCGGAATAGGCCAAAACTGCGAGTTTTCGCGAGTTCCCCGTAACCGGACCACGTAGTTCCTTAAACGTCTGGAACACAACGGGACCCAAAATCAGTTAGTAATAGCAAACAAAATTGGCCGGAGTAGGCGAAACTGCGAGTTTTGCCGAGTTCCCGTAATCGGACCAACGGGTTCGATCCCGAAACGTTCGGATCACAACGGGACCCAAAATCAGTGACTAATAACATACAACACTGGCTGGACTAGATCAAAACAGCGAGTTTTGATGAGTACCCGTAACCGGACCACGGGGTTCCCAAAACGTTCGGATCGCAGCGGGATCCAAAATCAGTGAGCAATAGCATGCAGAACTAGCCAGAATAGGCCAAAACTGCGAGTTTTGACAAGTTCCCTATAACCGGACCACGATGTTTGGGAAACATCCGGATCACAGCGGGACCCAAAATCAGTGAGTAAGTCCATAGAAAACATGCCAAAATAGGCCAAAACTGCGAGTTTTGATGAGTTCTGCGTAAGTGGACCCCGGGGTTCCCAAAATGTTTGGATTGTAGGAGGACCCAAAATAAGTGACTAATAGCATACAAACGTGCCCAAAACAGGCCAAAACTGCGAGTTTTGACCAGTTCCCCGTAACTAGACCTCGAGGTTCCCGAAACGTTCGGATCGCAACGGGATCCAAAATCAGTGAGGAATAGCATACAGAACTAGCCAAAATATGCCAAAACTGCGAGTTTTGAAGAGTTCCCCATAACCGGACCTCGAGGGTCCGGAAACGTTTGGATCACAGCGGGACCCAAAATCAGTGAGTAATAGCATACGAAACTGGCTGGAATAGGCCAAAACTGCGAGTTTTTACGAGTTCTCCGTAACCAGACCCCGGGGTTCACATAACGTTCGGATCACAGCAGGATCCAAAATCAGTGACTAATAGCCTAAAAAACTGGCCAGTATAGGCCAAAACTGCGAGTTTTGACAAATTCCCCGTAACCGGACCCAAGGGTTCTCGAAGCGTTCAGATCACAGCGGGACCCAAAATCAGTGACTAATAGCATACAAAACTGGCCGGAGTAGGCAAAAACTCAGAGTTTTGACGAGCTCCCGTAACCGGACCCCGGGGTTCCGAAAACGTTCGGATCACAGCGGGATCCAAAATCATTGAGCAATAGCATGCAGAACTAGCCAGAATAGGCCAAACCTGCGAGTTTTGACGAGTTCGCTGTAACCGGACCCCGATGATTTCGGAAACATCCGGATCACAGCGGGACCCAAAATCAGTGACTAAGTGCATAGAAAACATGCCGAAATAAGCCAAAACTGTGAGTTTTGACGATTTCTGCGTAACTGGACCCCGGGGTTCCCAAAATGTTTGGATTGCAGGAGGACCCCAAATCAGTGACTAATAGCATACAAATGTGCCCAGGACAGGCCAAAACTGCGAGTTTTGACCAGTTCCCCATAACTTGACCTCGGGGTTCCCGAAATGTTCGGATTGCAGCGGGATCCAAAATCATTGAGGAATAGCATACAGAACTAGCCAAAATACGCCAAAACTGAGAGTTTTGACGAGTTCCCCATAACCGGACCCCGAGGGTCCGGAAACGTTTGGATCACAGCGGGACCCAAAATCAGTGACTAATAGCATACAAAACTGGCTGGAATAGGCCAAAACTGCGAGTTTTTATGAGTTCCCCGTAACCACACCTCGGGGTTCCCAAAACGTTCGGATCGCAGCAGGACCCAAAATCAGTGACTAATAGCATACAAAACTGGCCAGTATAGGCCAAAACTGCGAGTTTTGACGAATTCCTCGTAACCGGACCCTAGGGTTCCCGAAGCGTTCGGATCACAACGGGCCCCAAAATCAGTGACTAATAGCATACAAAACTGGTCGGAATAGGCCAAAACTGCGAGTTTTCGCGAGTTCCCCGTAACCGGACCACGTAGTTCCTTAAACGTCCGGAACACAACGGGACCCAAAATCGGTTAGTAATAGCAAACAAAATTGGCCGGAGTAGGCGAAACTGCGAGTTTTGCCGAGTTCCCGTAATCGGACCAACGGGTTCGATCCCGAAACGTTCGGATCACAACGGGACCCAAAATCAGTGACTAATAACATACAACACTGGCTGGACTAGATCAAAACAGCGAGTTTTGATGAGTACCCGTAACCGGACCACGGGGTTCCCAAAACGTTCGGATCGCAGCGGGATCCAAAATCAGTGAGCAATAGCATGCAGAACTAGCCAGAATAGGCCAAAACTGCGAGTTTTGACAAGTTCCCTATAACCGGACCACGATGTTTGGGAAACATCCGGATCACAGCGGGACCCAAAATCAGTGACTAAGTGCATAGAAAACATGCCAAAATAGGCCAAAACTGCGAGTTTTGATGAGTTCTGCGTAAGTGGACCCCGGGGTTCCCAAAATGTTTGGATTGTAGGAGGACCCAAAATAAGTGACTAATAGCATACAAACGTGCCCAAAACAGGCCAAAACTGCGAGTTTTGACCAGTTCCCCGTAACTAGACCTCGAGGTTCCCGAAACGTTCGGATCGCAACGGGATCCAAAATCAGTGAGGAATAGCATACAGAACTAGCCAAAATATGCCAAAACTGCGAGTTTTGAAGAGTTCCCCATAACCGGACCTCGAGGGTCCGGAAACGTTTGGATCACAGCGGGACCCAAAATCAGTGAGTAATAGCATACGAAACTGGCTGGAATAGGCCAAAACTGCGAGTTTTTACGAGTTCTCCGTAACCAGACCCCGGGGTTCACATAACGTTCGGATCACAGCAGGATCCAAAATCAGTGACTAATAGCCTAAAAAACTGGCCAGTATAGGCCAAAACTGCGAGTTTTGACAAATTCCCCGTAACCGGACCCAAGGGTTCTCGAAGCGTTCAGATCACAGCGGGACCCAAAATCAGTGACTAATAGCATACAAAACTGGCCGGAGTAGGCAAAAACTCAGAGTTTTGACGAGCTCCCGTAACCGGACCCCGGGGTTCCGAAAACGTTCGGATCACAGCGGGATCCAAAATCATTGAGCAATAGCATGCAGAACTAGCCAGAATAGGCCAAACCTGCGAGTTTTGACGAGTTCGCTGTAACCGGACCCCGATGATTTCGGAAACATCCGGATCACAGCGGGACCCAAAATCAGTGACTAAGTGCATAGAAAACATGCCGAAATAAGCCAAAACTGTGAGTTTTGACGATTTCTGCGTAACTGGACCCCGGGGTTCCCAAAATGTTTGGATTGCAGGAGGACCCGAAATCAGTGACTAATAGCATACAAATGTGCCCAGGACAGGCCAAAACTGCGAGTTTTGACCAGTTCCCCATAACTTGACCTCGGGGTTCCCGAAATGTTCGGATTGCAGCGGGATCCAAAATCATTGAGGAATAGCATACAGAACTAGCCAAAATACGCCAAAACTGAGAGTTTTGACGAGTTCCCCATAACCGGACCCCGAGGGTCCGGAAACGTTTGGATCACAGCGGGACCCAAAATCAGTGACTAATAGCATACAAAACTGGCTGGAATAGGCCAAAACTGCGAGTTTTTATGAGTTCCCCGTAACCACACCTCGGGGTTCCCAAAACGTTCGGATCGCAGCAGGACCCAAAATCAGTGACTAATAGCATACAAAACTGGCCAGTATAGGCCAAAACTGCGAGTTTTGACGAATTCCTCGTAACCGGACCCTAGGGTTCCCGAAGCGTTCGGATCACAACGGGCCCCAAAATCAGTGACTAATAGCATACAAAACTGGTCGGAATAGGCCAAAACTGCGAGTTTTCGCGAGTTCCCCGTAACCGGACCACGTAGTTCCTTAAACGTCCGGAACACAACGGGACCCAAAATCAGTTAGTAATAGCAAACAAAATTGGCCGGAGTAGGCGAAACTGCGAGTTTTGCCGAGTTCCCGTAATCGGACCAACGGGTTCGATCCCGAAACGTTCGGATCACAACGGGACCCAAAATCAGTGACTAATAACATACAACACTGGCTGGACTAGATCAAAACAGCGAGTTTTGATGAGTACCCGTAACCGGACCACGGGGTTCCCAAAACGTTCGGATCGCAGCGGGATCCAAAATCAGTGAGCAATAGCATGCAGAACTAGCCAGAATAGGCCAAAACTGCGAGTTTTGACAAGTTCCCTATAACCGGACCACGATGTTTGGGAAACATCCGGATCACAGCGGGACCCAAAATCAGTGACTAAGTGCATAGAAAACATGCCAAAATAGGCCAAAACTGCGAGTTTTGATGAGTTCTGCGTAAGTGGACCCCGGGGTTCCCAAAATGTTTGGATTGTAGGAGGACCCAAAATAAGTGACTAATAGCATACAAACGTGCCCAAAACAGGCCAAAACTGCGAGTTTTGACCAGTTCCCCGTAACTAGACCTCGAGGTTCCCGAAACGTTCGGATCGCAACGGGATCCAAAATCAGTGAGGAATAGCATACAGAACTAGCCAAAATATGCCAAAACTGCGAGTTTTGAAGAGTTCCCCATAACCGGACCTCGAGGGTCCGGAAACGTTTGGATCACAGCGGGACCCAAAATCAGTGAGTAATAGCATACGAAACTGGCTGGAATAGGCCAAAACTGCGAGTTTTTACGAGTTCTCCGTAACCAGACCCCGGGGTTCACATAACGTTCGGATCACAGCAGGATCCAAAATCAGTGACTAATAGCCTAAAAAACTGGCCAGTATAGGCCAAAACTGCGAGTTTTGACAAATTCCCCGTAACCGGACCCAAGGGTTCTCGAAGCGTTCAGATCACAGCGGGACCCAAAATCAGTGACTAATAGCATACAAAACTGGCCGGAGTAGGCAAAAACTCAGAGTTTTGACGAGCTCCCGTAACCGGACCCCGGGGTTCCGAAAACGTTCGGATCACAGCGGGATCCAAAATCATTGAGCAATAGCATGCAGAACTAGCCAGAATAGGCCAAACCTGCGAGTTTTGACGAGTTCGCTGTAACCGGACCCCGATGATTTCGGAAACATCCGGATCACAGCGGGACCCAAAATCAGTGACTAAGTGCATAGAAAACATGCCGAAATAAGCCAAAACTGTGAGTTTTGACGATTTCTGCGTAACTGGACCCCGGGGTTCCCAAAATGTTTGGATTGCAGGAGGACCCGAAATCAGTGACTAATAGCATACAAATGTGCCCAGGACAGGCCAAAACTGCGAGTTTTGACCAGTTCCCCATAACTTGACCTCGGGGTTCCCGAAATGTTCGGATTGCAGCGGGATCCAAAATCATTGAGGAATAGCATACAGAACTAGCCAAAATACGCCAAAACTGAGAGTTTTGACGAGTTCCCCATAACCGGACCCCGAGGGTCCGGAAACGTTTGGATCACAGCGGGACCCAAAATCAGTGACTAATAGCATACAAAACTGGCTGGAATAGGCCAAAACTGCGAGTTTTTATGAGTTCCCCGTAACCACACCTCGGGGTTCCCAAAACGTTCGGATCGCAGCAGGACCCAAAATCAGTGACTAATAGCATACAAAACTGGCCAGTATAGGCCAAAACTGCGAGTTTTGACGAATTCCTCGTAACCGGACCCTAGGGTTCCCGAAGCGTTCGGATCACAACGGGCCCCAAAATCAGTGACTAATAGCATACAAAACTGGTCGGAATAGGCCAAAACTGCGAGTTTTCGCGAGTTCCCCGTAACCGGACCACGTAGTTCCTTAAACGTCCGGAACACAACGGGACCCAAAATCAGTTAGTAATAGCAAACAAAATTGGCCGGAGTAGGCGAAACTGCGAGTTTTGCCGAGTTCCCGTAATCGGACCAACGGGTTCGATCCCGAAACGTTCGGATCACAACGGGACCCAAAATCAGTGACTAATAACATACAACACTGGCTGGACTAGATCAAAACAGCGAGTTTTGATGAGTACCCGTAACCGGACCACGGGGTTCCCAAAACGTTCGGATCGCAGCGGGATCCAAAATCAGTGAGCAATAGCATGCAGAACTAGCCAGAATAGGCCAAAACTGCGAGTTTTGACAAGTTCCCTATAACCGGACCACGATGTTTGGGAAACATCCGGATCACAGCGGGACCCAAAATCAGTGACTAAGTGCATAGAAAACATGCCAAAATAGGCCAAAACTGCGAGTTTTGATGAGTTCTGCGTAAGTGGACCCCGGGGTTCCCAAAATGTTTGGATTGTAGGAGGACCCAAAATAAGTGACTAATAGCATACAAACGTGCCCAAAACAGGCCAAAACTGCGAGTTTTGACCAGTTCCCCGTAACTAGACCTCGAGGTTCCCGAAACGTTCGGATCGCAACGGGATCCAAAATCAGTGAGGAATAGCATACAGAACTAGCCAAAATATGCCAAAACTGCGAGTTTTGAAGAGTTCCCCATAACCGGACCTCGAGGGTCCGGAAACGTTTGGATCACAGCGGGACCCAAAATCAGTGAGTAATAGCATACGAAACTGGCTGGAATAGGCCAAAACTGCGAGTTTTTACGAGTTCTCCGTAACCAGACCCCGGGGTTCACATAACGTTCGGATCACAGCAGGATCCAAAATCAGTGACTAATAGCCTAAAAAACTGGCCAGTATAGGCCAAAACTGCGAGTTTTGACAAATTCCCCGTAACCGGACCCAAGGGTTCTCGAAGCGTTCAGATCACAGCGGGACCCAAAATCAGTGACTAATAGCATACAAAACTGGCCGGAGTAGGCAAAAACTCAGAGTTTTGACGAGCTCCCGTAACCGAACCCCGGGGTTCCGAAAACGTTCGGATCACAGCGGGATCCAAAATCATTGAGCAATAGCATATAGAACGAGCCAGAATAGGCCGAAACTGCTAGTTTTGATGAGTTCCACGTAACCGGACCCCGAGGTTCCGGAAACATTCGGATCACAGCGGGACCCAAAATCAGTGACTAATAGCATACAAAACTGGCCGAAATAGGCCAAAACTGTGACTTTTGACAAGTTCCCCATAACCGGACCCCGAGGTTCCCAAAACGTCCGGATCGCAGCACGACCCAAAATCCGTGACGAATAGCATACAAAACTGGCGTGAATAGGTGAAAACTGCGAGTTTTGACGAGTTCGCCGTAACCGGACCCTAGGGTTCCCGAAGCGTTCAAATCACAACGGGACCCAAAATCAGTGACTAATAGCATACAAAACTGGTCGGAATAGGCCAAAACTGCGAGTTTTCGCGAGTTCCCCATAACCGGACCACGTAGTTCCTTAAACGTCCGGAACACAACGGGACCCAAAATCAGTTAGTAATACCATACAAAATTGGCCGGAGTAGGCGAAAACTGCGAGTTTTGACGAGTTCCCGTAATCGGACCAAGGGGTTCGATCCCGAAACGTCCGGATCACAGCGGGACCCAAAATAAGTGACTAATAGCATACAAAACGGGCCGGAGTAGGCAAAAACTGGGAGTTTTGACGAGTTCCCGTAACCGTTCCCCGGGGTTCCGAAAACGTTCGGATCACAGCGGGATCCAAAATCATTGAGCAATAGCATACAGAACGAGCCAGAATAGGCCGAAACTGCTAGTTTTGACGAGTTCCCCGTAACCGGACCCCGAGGTTCCGGAAACATTTGGATCACAGCGGGACCCAAAATCAGTGACTAATAGCATACAAAACTGGCTGGACTAGGCCAAAACTGCGAGTTTTGATGAGTTCCCCTAACCGGACCGAGGGGTTCCCAAAACGTTCGGATCGCAGCGGGATCCAAAATCAGTGAGCAATAGCATGCAGAACTAGCCAGAATAGGCCAAACCTGCTAGTTTTGACAAATTCCCCGTAACCGGACCCAAGGGTTCTCGAAGCGTTCAGATCACAGCGGGACCCAAAATCAGTGACTAATAGCATACAAAACTGGCCGGAGTAGGCAAAAACTCAGAGTTTTGACGAGCTCCCGTAACCGGACCCCGGGGTTCCGAAAACGTTCGGATCACAGCGGGATCCAAAATCATTGAGCTATAGCATGCAGAACTAGCCAGAATAGGCCAAACCTGCGAGTTTTGACGAGTTCGCTGTAACCGGACCCCGATGATTTCGGAAACATCCGGATCACAGCGGGACCCAAAATCAGTGACTAAGTGCATAGAAAACATGCCGAAATAAGCCAAAACTGTGAGTTTTGACGATTTCTGCGTAACTGGACCCGGGGGTTCCCAAAATGTTTGGATTGCAGGAGGACCCCAAATCAGTGACTAATAGCATACAAATGTGCCCAGGACAGGCCAAAACTGCGAGTTTTGACCAGTTCCCCATAACTTGACCTCGGGGTTCCCGAAATGTTCGGATTGCAGCGGGATCCAAAATCATTGAGGAATAGCATACAGAACTAGCCAAAATACGCCAAAACTGTGAGTTTTGACGAGTTCCCCATAACCGGACCCCGAGGGTCCGGAAACGTTTGGATCACAGCGGGACCCAAAATCAGTGACTAATAGCATACAAAACTGGCTGGAATAGGCCAAAACTGCGAGTTTTTATGAGTTCCCCGTAACCACACCTCGGGGTTCCCAAAACGTTCGGATCGCAGCAGGACCCAAAATCAGTGACTAATAGCATACAAAACTGGCCAGTATAGGCCAAAACTGCGAGTTTTGACGAATTCCTCGTAACCGGACCCTAGGGTTCCCGAAGCGTTCGGATCACAACGGGACCCAAAATCAGTGACTAATAGCATACAAAACTGGTCGGAATAGGCCAAAACTGCGAGTTTTCGCGAGTTCCCCGTAACCGGACCACGGAGTTCCTTAAACGTCCGGAACACAACGGGACCAAAAATCAGTTAGTAATAGCAAACAAAATTGGCCGGAGTAGGCGAAACTGCGAGTTTTGCCGAGTTCCCGTAATCGGACCAACGGGTTCGATCCCGAAACGTTCGGATCACAACGGGACCCAAAATCAGTGACTAATAACATACAACACTGGCTGGACTAGATCAAAACAGCGAGTTTTGATGAGTACCCGTAACCGGACCACGGGGTTCCCAAAACGTTCGGATCGCAGCGGGATCCAAAATCAGTGAGCAATAGCATGCAGAACTAGCCAGAATAGGCCAAAACTGCGAGTTTTGACAAGTTCCCTATAACCGGACCACGATGTTTGGGAAACAACCGGATCACAGCGGGACCCAAAATCAGTGACTAAGTGCATAGAAAACATGCCAAAATAGGCCAAAACTGCGAGTTTTGATGAGTTCTGCGTAAGTGGACCCCGGGGTTCCCAAAATGTTTGGATTGTAGGAGGACCCAAAATAAGTGACTAATAGCATACAAATGTGCCCAAAACAGGCCAAAACTGCGAGTTTTGACCAGTTCCCCGTAACTAGACCTCGAGGTTCCCGAAACGTTCGGATCGCAACGGGATCCAAAATCAGTGAGGAATAGCATACAGAACTAGCCAAAATATGCCAAAACTGCGAGTTTTGAAGAGTTCCCCATAACCGGACCTCGAGGGTCCGGAAACGTTTGGATCACAGCGGGACCCAAAATCAGTGAGTAATAGCATACGAAACTGGCTGGAATAGGCCAAAACTACGAGTTTTTACGAGTTCTCCGTAACCAGACCCCGGGGTTCACAAAACGTTCGGATCACAGCAGGATCCAAAATCAGTGACTAATAGCCTAAAAAACTGGCCAGTATAGGCCAAAACTGCGAGTTTTGACAAATTCCCCGTAACCGGACCCAAGGGTTCTCGAAGCGTTCAGATCACAGCGGGACCCAAAATCAGTGACTAATAGCATACAAAACTGGCCGGAGTAGGCAAAAACTCAGAGTTTTGACGAGCTCCCGTAACCGGACCCCGGGGTTCCGAAAACGTTCGGATCACAGCGGGATCCAAAATCATTGAGCAATAGCATATAGAACGAGCCAGAATAGGCCGAAACTGCTAGTTTTGATGAGTTCCACGTAACCGGACCCCGAGGTTCCGGAAACATTCGGATCACAGCGGGACCCAAAATCAGTGACTAATAGCATACAAAACTGGCCGAAATAGGCCAAAACTGTGAGTTTTGACAAGTTCCCCATAACCGGACCCCGAGGTTCCCAAAACGTTCGGATCGCAGCACGACCCAAAATCCGTGACGAATAGCATACAAAACTGGCGTGAATAGGTGAAAACTGCGAGTTTTGACGAGTTCCCCGTAACCGGACCCTAGGGTTCCCGAAGCGTTCAAATCACAACGGGACCCAAAATCAGTGACTAATAGCATACAAAACTGGTCGGAATAGGCCAAAACTGCGAGTTTTCGTGAGTTCCCCATAACCGGACCACGTAGTTCCTTAAACGTCCGGAACACAACGGGACCCAAAATCAGTTAGTAATAGCATACAAAATTGGCCGGAGTAGGCTAAAACTGCGAGTTTTGACGAGTTCCCGTAATCGGACCAAGGGGTTCGATCCCGAAACGTCCGGATCACAGTGGGACCCAAAATAAGTGACTAATAGCATACAAAACGGGCCGGAGTAGGCAAAAACTGGGAGTTTTGACGAGTTCCCGTAACCGTTCCCCGGGGTTCCGAAAACGTTCGGATCACAGCGGGATCCAAAATCATTGAGCAATAGCATACAGAACGAGCCAGAATAGGCCGAAACTGCTAGTTTTGACGAGTTCCCCGTAACCGGACCCCGAGGTTCTGGAAACATTTGGATCACAGCGGGACCCAAAATCAGTGACTAATAGCATACAAAACTGGCTGGACTAGGCCAAAACTGCGAGTTTTGATGAGTTCCCCTAACCGGACCGAGGGGTTCCCAAAACGTTCGGATCGCAGCGGGATCCAAAATCAGTGAGCAATAGCATGCAGAACTAGCCAGAATAGGCCAAACCTGCGAGTTTTGACGAGTTCGCTGTAACCGGACCCCGATGATTTCGGAAACATCCGGATCACAGCGGGACCCAAAATCAGTGACTAAGTGCATAGAAAACATGCCGAAATAAGCCAAAACTGTGAGTTTTGACGATTTCTGCGTAACTGGACCCCGGGGTTCCCAAAATGTTTGGATTGCAGGAGGACCCCAAATCAGTGACTAATGGCATACAAATGTGCCCAGAACAGGCCAAAACTGCGAGTTTTGACCAGTTCCCCATAACTTGACCTCGGGGTTCCCGAAATGTTCGGATTGCAGCGGGATCCAAAATCATTGAGGAATAGCATACAGAACTAGCCAAAATACGCCAAAACTGTGAGTTTTGACGAGTTCCCCATAACCGGACCCTAGGGTTCCCGAAGCGTTCAAATCACAACGGGACCCAAAATCAGTGACTAATAGCATACAAAACTGGTCGGAATAGGCCAAAACTGTGAGTTTTGACAAGTTCCCCATAACCGGACCCCGAGGTTCCCAAAACGTTCGGATCGCAGCACGACCCAAAATCCGTGACGAATAGCATACAAAACTGGCGTGAATAGGTGAAAACTGCGAGTTTTGACGAGTTCCCCGTAACCGGACCCTAGGGTTCCCGAAGCGTTCAAATCACAACGGGACCCAAAATCAGTGACTAATAGTATACAAAACTGGTCGGAATACGCCAAAACTGCGAGTTTTCGCGAGTTCCCCATTACCGGACCACGTAGTTCCTTAAACGTCCGGAACACAACGGGACCCAAAATCAGTTAGTAATAGCATACAAAATTGGCCGGAGTAGGCGAAAACTGCGAGTTTTGACGAGTTCCCGTAATCGGACCAAGGGGTTCGATCCCGAAACGTCCGGATCACAGCGGGACCCAAAATAAGTGACTAATAGCATACAAAACGGGCCGGAGTAGGCAAAAACTGGGAGTTTTGACGAGTTCCCGTAACCGTTCCCCGGGGTTCCGAAAACGTTCGGATCACAGCGGGATCCAAAATCATTGAGCAATAGCATACAGAACGAGCCAGAATAGGCCGAAACTGCTAGTTTTGACGAGTTCCCCGTAACCGGACCCCGAGGTTCCGGAAACATTTGGATCACAGCGGGACCCAAAATCAGTGACTAATAGCATACAAAACTGGCTGGACTAGGCCAAAACTGCGAGTTTTGATGAGTTCCCCTAACCGGACCGAGGGGTTCCCAAAACGTTCGGATCGCAGCGGGATCCAAAATCAGTGAGCAATAGCATGCAGAACTAGCCAGAATAGGCCAAACCTGCGAGTTTTGACGAGTTCGCTGTAACCGGACCCCGATGATTTCGGAAACATCCGGATCACAGCGGGACCCAAAATCAGTGACTAAGTGCATAGAAAACATGCCGAAATAAGCCAAAACTGTGAGTTTTGACGATTTCTGCGTAACTGGACCCCGGGGTTCCCAAAATGTTTGGATTGCAGGAGGACCCCAAATCAGTGACTAATGGCATACAAATGTGCCCAGAACAGGCCAAAACTGCGAGTTTTGACCAGTTCCCCATAACTTGACCTCGGGGTTCCCGAAATGTTCGGATTGCAGCGGGATCCAAAATCATTGAGGAATAGCATACAGAACTAGCCAAAATACGCCAAAACTGTGAGTTTTGACGAGTTCCCCATAACCGGACCCTAGGGTTCCCGAAGCGTTCAAATCACAACGGGACCCAAAATCAGTGACTAATAGCATACAAAACTGGTCGGAATAGGCCAAAACTGTGAGTTTTGACAAGTTCCCCATAACCGGACCCCGAGGTTCCCAAAACGTTCGGATCGCAGCACGACCCAAAATCCGTGACGAATAGCATACAAAACTGGCGTGAATAGGTGAAAACTGCGAGTTTTGACGAGTTCCCCGTAACCGGACCCTAGGGTTCCCGAAGCGTTCAAATCACAACGGGACCCAAAATCAGTGACTAATAGCATACAAAACTGGTCGGAATACGCCAAAACTGCGAGTTTTCGCGAGTTCCCCATTACCGGACCACGTAGTTCCTTAAACGTCCGGAACACAACGGGACCCAAAATCAGTTAGTAATAGCATACAAAATTGGCCGGAGTAGGCGAAAACTGCGAGTTTTGACGAGTTCCCGTAATCGGACCAAGGGGTTCGATCCCGAAACGTCCGGATCACAGCGGGACCCAAAATAAGTGACTAATAGCATACAAAACGGGCCGGAGTAGGCAAAAACTGGGAGTTTTGACGAGTTCCCGTAACCGTTCCCCGGGGTTCCGAAAACGTTCGGATCACAGCGGGATCCAAAATCATTGAGCAATAGCATACAGAACGAGCCAGAATAGGCCGAAACTGCTAGTTTTGACGAGTTCCCCGTAACCGGACCCCGAGGTTCCGGAAACATTTGGATCACAGCGGGACCCAAAATCAGTGACTAATAGCATACAAAACTGGCTGGACTAGGCCAAAACTGCGAGTTTTGATGAGTTCCCCTAACCGGACCGAGGGGTTCCCAAAACGTTCGGATCGCAGCGGGATCCAAAATCAGTGAGCAATAGCATGCAGAACTAGCCAGAATAGGCCAAACCTGCGAGTTTTGACGAGTTC
Organism: Hordeum vulgare subsp. vulgare; assembly: GCF_904849725.1. Classification (NCBI taxonomy): domain Eukaryota; kingdom Viridiplantae; phylum Streptophyta; class Magnoliopsida; order Poales; family Poaceae; genus Hordeum; species Hordeum vulgare. The sequence continues at coordinate 328,684 of NW_025422487.1, forward strand.
GCTGTAACCGGACCCCGATGATTTCGGAAACATCCGGATCACAGCGGGACCCAAAATCAGTGACTAAGTGCATAGAAAACATGCCGAAATAAGCCAAAACTGTGAGTTTTGACGATTTCTGCGTAACTGGACCCCGGGGTTCCCAAAATGTTTGGATTGTAGGAGGACCCCAAATCAGTGACTAATAGCATACAAATGTGCCCAGAACAGGCCAAAACTGCGAGTTTTGACCAGTTCCCCATAACTTGACCTCGGGGTTCCCGAAATGTTCGGATTGCAGCGGGATCCAAAATCATTGAGGAATAGCATACAGAACTAGCCAAAATACGCCAAAACTGTGAGTTTTGACGAGTTCCCCATAACCGGACCCTAGGGTTCCCGAAGCGTTCAAATCACAACGGGACCCAAAATCAGTGACTAATAGCATACAAAACTGGTCGGAATAGGCCAAAACTGTGAGTTTTGACAAGTTCCCCATAACCGGACCCCGAGGTTCCCAAAACGTTCGGATCGCAGCACGACCCAAAATCCGTGACGAATAGCATACAAAACTGGCGTGAATAGGTGAAAACTGCGAGTTTTGACGAGTTCCCCGTAACCGGACCCTAGGGTTCCCGAAGCGTTCAAATCACAACGGGACCCAAAATCAGTGACTAATAGCATACAAAACTGGTCGGAATAGGCCAAAACTGCGAGTTTTCGCGAGTTCCCCATAACCGGACCACGTAGTTCCTTAAACGTCCGGAACACAACGGGACCCAAAATCAGTTAGTAATAGCATACAAAATTGGCCGGAGTAGGCGAAAACTGCGAGTTTTGACGAGTTCCCGTAATCGAACCAAGGGGTTCGATCCCGAAACGTCCAGATCACAGCGGGACCCAAAATAAGTGACTAATAGCATACAAAACGGGCCGGAGTAGGCAAAAACTGGGAGTTTTGACGAGTTCCCGTAACCGTTCCCCGGGGTTCCGAAAACGTTCGGATCACAGCGGGATCCAAAATCATTGAGCAATAGCATACAGAACGAGCCAGAATAGGCCGAAACTGCTAGTTTTGACGAGTTCCCCGTAACCGGACCCCGAGGTTCCGGAAACATTTGGATCACAGCGGGACCCAAAATCAGTGACTAATAGCATACAAAACTGGCTGGACTAGGCCAAAACTGCGAGTTTTGATGAGTTCCCCTAACCGGACCGAGCGGTTCCCAAAACGTTCGGATCGCAGCGGGATCCAAAATCAGTGAGCAATAGCATGCAGAACTATCCAGAATAGGCCAAACCTGCGAGTTTTGACGAGTTCGCTGTAACCGGACCCCGATGATTTCGGAAACATCCGGATCACAGCGGGACCCAAAATCAGTGACTAAGTGCATAGAAAACATGCCGAAATAAGCCAAAACTGTGAGTTTTGACGATTTCTGCGTAACTGGACCCCGGGGTTCCCAAAATGTTTGGATTGCAGGAGGACCCCAAATCAGTGACTAATAGCATACAAATGTGCCCAGAACAGGCCAAAACTGCGAGTTTTGACCAGTTCCCCATAACTTGACCTCGGGGTTCCCGAAATGTTCGGATTGCAGCGGGATCCAAAATCATTGAGGAATAGCATACAGAACTAGCCAAAATACGCCAAAACTGTGAGTTTTGACGAGTTCCCCATAACCGGACCCTAGGGTTCCCGAAGCGTTCAAATCACAACGGGACCCAAAGTCAGTGACTAATAGCATACAAAACTGGTCGGAATAGGCCAAAACTGTGAGTTTTGACAAGTTCCCCATAACCGGACCCCGAGGTTCCCAAAACGTTCGGATCGCAGCACGACCCAAAATCCGTGACGAATAGCATACAAAACTGGCGTGAATAGGTGAAAACTGCGAGTTTTGACGAGTTCCCCGTAACCGGACCCTAGGGTTCCCGAAGCGTTCAAATCACAACGGGACCCAAAATCAGTGACTAATAGCATACAAAACTGGTCGGAATAGGCCAAAACTGCGAGTTTTCGCGAGTTCCCCATAACCGGACCACGTAGTTCCTTAAACGTCCGGAACACAACGGGACCCAAAATCAGTTAGTAATAGCATACAAAATTGGCCGGAGTAGGCGAAAACTGCGAGTTTTGACGAGTTCCCGTAATCGGACCAAGGGGTTCGATCCCGAAACGTCCGGATCACAGCGGGACCCAAAATAAGTGACTAATAGCATACAAAACGGGCCGGAGTAGGCAAAAACTGGGAGTTTTGACGAGTTCCCGTAACCGTTCCCCGGGGTTCCGAAAAAGTTCGGATCACAGCGGGATCCAAAATCATTGAGCAATAGCATACAGAACGAGCCAGAATAGGCCGAAACTGCTAGTTTTGACGAGTTCCCCGTAACCGGACCCCGAGGTTCCGGAAACATTTGGATCACAGCGGGACCCAAAATCAGTGACTAATAGCATACAAAACTGGCTGGACTAGGCCAAAACTGCGAGTTTTGATGAGTTCCCCTAACCGGACCGAGCGGTTCCCAAAACGTTCGGATCGCAGCGGGATCCAAAATCAGTGAGCAATAGCATGCAGAACTAGCCAGAATAGGCCAAACCTGCGAGTTTTGACGAGTTCGCTGTAACCGGACCCCGATGATTTCGGAAACATCCGGATCACAGCGGGACCCAAAATCAGTGACTAAGTGCATAGAAAACATGCCGAAATAAGCCAAAACTGTGAGTTTTGACGATTTCTGCGTAACTGGACCCCGGGGTTCCCAAAATGTTTGGATTGCAGGAGGACCCCAAATCAGTGACTAATAGCATACAAATGTGCCCAGAACAGGCCAAAACTGCGAGTTTTGACCAGTTCCCCATAACTTGACCTCGGGGTTCCCGAAATGTTCGGATTGCAGCGGGATCCAAAATCATTGAGGAATAGCATACAGAACTAGCCAAAATACGCCAAAACTGTGAGTTTTGACGAGTTCCCCATAACCGGACCCTAGGGTTCCCGAAGCGTTCAAATCACAACGGGACCCAAAGTCAGTGACTAATAGCATACAAAACTGGTCGGAATAGGCCAAAACTGTGAGTTTTGACAAGTTCCCCATAACCGGACCCCGAGGTTCCCAAAACGTTCGGATCGCAGCACGACCCAAAATCCGTGACGAATAGCATACAAAACTGGCGTGAATAGGTGAAAACTGCGAGTTTTGACGAGTTCCCCGTAACCGGACCCTAGGGTTCCCGAAGCGTTCAAATCACAACGGGACCCAAAATCAGTGACTAATAGCATACAAAACTGGTCGGAATAGGCCAAAACTGCGAGTTTTCGCGAGTTCCCCATAACCGGACCACGTAGTTCCTTAAACGTCCGGAACACAACGGGACCCAAAATCAGTTAGTAATAGCATACAAAATTGGCCGGAGTAGGCGAAAACTGCGAGTTTTGACGAGTTCCCGTAATCGGACCAAGGGGTTCGATCCCGAAACGTCCGGATCACAGCGGGACCCAAAATAAGTGACTAATAGCATACAAAACGGGCCGGAGTAGGCAAAAACTGGGAGTTTTGACGAGTTCCCGTAACCGTTCCCCGGGGTTCCGAAAAAGTTCGGATCACAGCGGGATCCAAAATCATTGAGCAATAGCATACAGAACGAGCCAGAATAGGCCGAAACTGCTAGTTTTGACGAGTTCCCCGTAACCGGACCCCGAGGTTCCGGAAACATTTGGATCACAGCGGGACCCAAAATCAGTGACTAATAGCATACAAAACTGGCTGGACTAGGCCAAAACTGCGAGTTTTGATGAGTTCCCCTAACCGGACCGAGCGGTTCCCAAAACGTTCGGATCGCAGCGGGATCCAAAATCAGTGAGCAATAGCATGCAGAACTAGCTAGAATAGGCCAAACCTGCGAGTTTTGACGAGTTCGCTGTAACCGGACCCCGATGATTTCGGAAACATCCGGATCACAGCGGGACCCAAAATCAGTGACTAAGTGCATAGAAAACATGCCGAAATAAGCCAAAACTGTGAGTTTTGACGATTTCTGCGTAACTGGACCCCGGGGTTCCCAAAATGTTTGGATTGCAGGAGGACCCCAAATCAGTGACTAATAGCATACAAATGTGCCCAGAACAGGCCAAAACTGCGAGTTTTGACCAGTTCCCCATAACTTGACCTCGGGGTTCCCGAAATGTTCGGATTGCAGCGGGATCCAAAATCATTGAGGAATAGCATACAGAACTAGCCAAAATACGCCAAAACTGTGAGTTTTGACGAGTTCCCCATAACCGGACCCTAGGGTTCCCGAAGCGTTCAAATCACAACGGGACCCAAAGTCAGTGACTAATAGCATACAAAACTGGTCGGAATAGGCCAAAACTGTGAGTTTTGACAAGTTCCCCATAACCGGACCCCGAGGTTCCCAAAACGTTCGGATCGCAGCACGACCCAAAATCCGTGACGAATAGCATACAAAACTGGCGTGAATAGGTGAAAACTGCGAGTTTTGACGAGTTCCCCGTAACCGGACCCTAGGGTTCCCGAAGCGTTCAAATCACAACGGGACCCAAAATCAGTGACTAATAGCATACAAAACTGGTCGGAATAGGCCAAAACTGCGAGTTTTCGCGAGTTCCCCATAACCGGACCACGTAGTTCCTTAAACGTCCGGAACACAACGGGACCCAAAATCAGTTAGTAATAGCATACAAAATTGGCCGGAGTAGGCGAAAACTGCGAGTTTTGACGAGTTCCCGTAATCGGACCAAGGGGTTCGATCCCGAAACGTCCGGATCACAGCGGGACCCAAAATAAGTGACTAATAGCATACAAAACGGGCCGGAGTAGGCAAAAACTGGGAGTTTTGACGAGTTCCCGTAACCGTTCCCCGGGGTTCCGAAAAAGTTCGGATCACAGCGGGATCCAAAATCATTGAGCAATAGCATACAGAACGAGCCAGAATAGGCCGAAACTGCTAGTTTTGACGAGTTCCCCGTAACCGGACCCCGAGGTTCCGAAAACATTTGGATCACAGCGGGACCCAAAATCAGTGACTAATAGCATACAAAACTGGCTGGACTAGGCCAAAACTGCGAGTTTTGATGAGTTCCCCTAACCGGACCGAGGGGTTCCCAAAACGTTCGGATCGCAGCGGGATCCAAAATCAGTGAGCAATAGCATGCAGAACTAGCCAGAATAGGCCAAACCTGCGAGTTTTGACGAGTTCACTGTAACCGGACTCCGATGATTTCGGAAACATCCGGATCACAGCGGGACCCAAAATCAGTGACTAAGTGCATAGAAAACATGCCGAAATAAGCCAAAACTGTGAGTTTTGACGATTTCTGCGTAACTGGACCCCGGGGTTCCCAAAATGTTTGGATTGCAGGAGGACCCCAAATCAGTGACTAATAGCATACAAATGTGCCCAGAACAGGCCAAAACTGCGAGTTTTGACCAGTTCCCCATAACTTGACCTCGGGGTTCCCGAAATGTTCGGATTGCAGCGGGATCCAAAATCATTGAGGAATAGCATACATAACTAGCCAAAATACGCCAAAACTGTGAGTTTTGACGAGTTCCCCATAACCGGACCCTAGGGTTCCCGAAGCGTTCAAATCACAACGGGACCCAAAGTGAGTGACTAATAGCACACAAAACTGGTCGGAATAGGCCAAAACTGTGAGTTTTGACAAGTTCCCCATAACCGGACCCCGAGGTTCCCAAAACGTTCGGATCGCAGCACGACCCAAAATCCGTGACGAATAGCATACAAAACTGGCGTGAATAGGTGAAAACTGCGAGTTTTGACGAGTTCCCCGTAACCGGACCCTAGGGTTCCCGAAGTGTTCAAATCACAACGGGACCCAAAATCAGTGACTAATAGCATACAAAACTGGTCGGAATAGGCCAAAACTGCGAGTTTTCGCGAGTTCCCCATAACCGGACCACGTAGTTCCTTAAACGTCCGGAACACAACGGGACCCAAAATCATTTAGTAATAGCATACAAAATTGGCCGGAGTAGGCGAAAACTGCGAGTTTTGACGAGTTCCCGTAATCGGACCAAGGGGTTCGATCCCGAAACGTCCGGATCACAGCGGGACCCAAAATAAGTGACTAATAGCATACAAAACGGGCCGGAGTAGGCAAAAACTGGGAGTTTTGACGAGTTCCCGTAACCGTTCCCCGGGGTTCCGAAAAAGTTCGGATCACAGCGGGATCCAAAATCATTGAGCAATAGCATACAGAACGAGCCAGAATAGGCCGAAACTGCTAGTTTTGACGAGTTCCCCGTAACCGGACCCCGAGGTTCCGGAAACATTTGGATCACAGCGGGACCCAAAATCAGTGACTAATAGCATACAAAACTGGCTGGACTAGGCCAAAACTGCGAGTTTTGATGAGTTCCCCTAACCGGACCGAGGGGTTCCCAAAACGTTCGGATCGCAGCGGGATCCAAAATCAGTGAGCAATAGCATGCAGAACTAGCCAGAATAGGCCAAACCTGCGAGTTTTGACGAGTTCGCTGTAACCGGACCCCGATGATTTCGGAAACATCCGGATCACAGCGGGACCCAAAATCAGTGACTAAGTGCATAGAAAACATGCCGAAATAAGCCAAAACTGTGAGTTTTGACGATTTCTGCGTAACTGGACCCCGGGGTTCCCAAAATGTTTGGATTGCAGGAGGACCCCAAATCAGTGACTAATAGCATACAAATGTGCCCAGAACAGGCCAAAACTGCGAGTTTTGACCAGTTCCCCATAACTTGACCTCGGGGTTCCCGAAATGTTCGGATTGCAGCGGGATCCAAAATCATTGAGGAATAGCATACATAACTAGCCAAAATACGCCAAAACTGTGAGTTTTGACGAGTTCCCCATAACCGGACCCTAGGGTTCCCGAAGCGTTCAAATCACAACGGGACCCAAAGTCAGTGACTAATAGCACACAAAACTGGTCGGAATAGGCCAAAACTGTGAGTTTTGACAAGTTCCCCATAACCGGACCCCGAGGTTCCCAAAACGTTCGGATCGCAGCACGACCCAAAATCCGTGACGAATAGCATACAAAACTGGCGTGAATAGGTGAAAACTGCGAGTTTTGACGAGTTCCCCGTAACCGGACCCTAGGGTTCCCGAAGCGTTCAAATCACAACGGGACCCAAAATCAGTGACTAATAGCATACAAAACTGGTCGGAATAGGCCAAAACTGCGAGTTTTCGCGAGTTCCCCATAACCGGACCACGTAGTTCCTTAAACGTCCGGAACACAACGGGACCCAAAATCAGTTAGTACTAGCATACAAAATTGGCCGGAGTAGGCGAAAACTGCGAGTTTTGACGAGTTCCCGTAATCGGACCAAGGGGTTCGATCCCGAAACGTCCGGATCACAGCGGGACCCAAAATAAGTGACTAATAGCATACAAAACGGGCCGGAGTAGGCAAAAACTGGGAGTTTTGACGAGTTCCCGTAACCGTTCCCCGGGGTTCCGAAAAAGTTCGGATCACAGCGGGATCCAAAATCATTGAGCAATAGCATACAGAACGAGCCAGAATAGGCCGAAACTGCTAGTTTTGACGAGTTCCCCGTAACCGGACCCCGAGGTTCCGGAAACATTTGGATCACAGCGGGACCCAAAATCAGTGACTAATAGCATACAAAACTGGCTGGACTAGGCCAAAACTGCGAGTTTTGATGAGTTCCCCTAACCGGACCGAGGGGTTCCCAAAACGTTCGGATCGCAGCGGGATCCAAAATCAGTGAGCAATAGCATGCAGAACTAGCCAGAATAGGCCAAACCTGCGAGTTTTGACGAGTTCGCTGTAACCGGACCCCCATGATTTCGGAAACATCTGGATCACAGCGGGACCCAAAATCAGTGACTAAGTGCATAGAAAACATGCCGAAATAAGCCAAAACTGTGAGTTTTGACGATTTCTGCGTAACTGGACCCCGGGGTTCCCAAAATGTTTGGATTGCAGGAGGACCCCAAATCAGTGACTAATAGCATACAAATGTGCCCAGAACAGGCCAAAACTGCGAGTTTTGACCAGTTCCCCATAACTTGACCTCGGGGTTCCCGAAATGTTCGGATTGCAGCGGGATCCAAAATCATTGAGGAATAGCATACATAACTAGCCAAAATACGCCAAAACTGTGAGTTTTGACGAGTTCCCCATAACCGGACCCCGAGGGTCCGGAAACATTTGGATCACAGCGGGACCCAAAATCAGTGACTAATAGCATACAAAACTGGCTGGAATAGGCCAAAACTGCGAGTTTTTATGAGTTCCCCGTAACCACACCTCGGGGTTCCCAAAACGTTCGGATCGCAGCAGGACCCAAAATCAGTGACTAATAGCATACAAAACTGGCCAGTATAGGCCAAAACTGCGAGTTTTGACGAATTCCCCGTAACCGGACCCTAGGGTTCCCGAAGCGTTCGGATCACAACGGGACCCAAAATCAGTGACTAATAGCATACAAAACTGGTCGGAATAGGCCAAAACTGCGAGTTTTCGCGAGTTCCCCGTAACCGGACCACGTAGTTCCTTAAACGTCCGGAACACAACGGGACCCAAAATCAGTTAGTAATAGCAAACAAAATTGGCCGGAGTAGGCGAAACTGCGAGTTTTGCCGAGTTCCCGTAATCGGACCAACGGGTTCGATCCCGAAACGTTCGGATCACAACGGGACCCAAAATCAGTGACTAATAGCATACAACACTGGCTGGACTAGATCAAAACAGCGAGTTTTGATGAGTACCCGTAACCGGACCACGGGGTTCCCAAAACGTTCGGATCGCAGCGGGATCCAAAATCAGTGAGCAATAGCATGCAGAACTAGCCAGAATAGGCCAAAACTGCGAGTTTTGACAAGTTCCCTATAACCGGACCACGATGTTTGGGAAACATCCGGATCACAGCGGGACCCAAAATCAGTGACTAAGTGCATAGAAAACATGCCAAAATAGGCCAAAACTGCGAGTTTTGATGAGTTCTGCGTAACTGGACCCCGGGGTTCCCAAAATGTTTGGATTGTAGGAGGACCCAAAATAAGTGACTAATAGCATACAAACGTGCCCAAAACAGGCCAAAACTGCGAGTTTTGACCAGTTCCCCGTAACTAGACCTCGAGGTTCCCGAAACGTTCGGATCGCAACGGGATCCAAAATCAGTGAGGAATAGCATACAGAACTAGCCAAAATATGCCAAAACTGCGAGTTTTGAAGAGTTCCCCATAACCGGACCTCGAGGATCCGGAAACGTTTGGATCACAGCGGGACCCAAAATCAGTGAGTAATAGCATACAAAACTGGCTGGAATAGACCTAAACTACGAGTTTTTACGAGTTCCCCGTAACCAGACCCCGGGGTTCCCAAAACGTTCGGATCGCAGCAGGACCCAAAATCAGTGACTAATAGCATACAAAACTGGCCAGTATAGGCCAAAACTACGAGTTTTGTCAAATTCCCCGTAACCGGACCCAAGGGTTCTCGAAGCGTTCAGATCACAGCGGGACCCAAAATCAGTGACTAATAGCATACAAAACTGGTCGGAGTAGGCAAAAACTCAGAGTTTTGACAAGCTCCCGTAACTGGACCCCGGGGTTCCGAAAACGTTCGGATCACAACGGGATCCAAAATCATTGAGCAATAGCATACAGAACGAGCCAGAATAGGCCGAAACTGCTAGTTTTGATGAGTTCCTCGTAACCGGACCCCGAGGTTCCGGAAACGTTTGGATCACAGCGGGACCCAAAATCAGTGACTAATAGCATACAAAACTGGCTGGAATAGGCCAAAACTGCGAGTTTTGACAAGTTCCCCGTAACCGGACCTCGGGGTTCCCAAAACGTTCGGATCGCAGCAGGACCCAAAATCAGTGACTAATAGCATACAAAACTGGCCAGTATAGGCCAAAACTGCGAGTTTTGACGAGTTCCCCGTAACCGGACCCAAGGGTTCTCGAAGCGTTCAGATCACAACGGGACCCAAAATCAGTGACTAATAGCATAGAAAACTGGCCGGAGTAGGCAAAAACTGGGAGTTTTGACGAGCTCCCGTAACCGGACCCCGGGGTTCCGAAAACGTTCGGATCACAGCGGGATCCGAAATCAGTGAGCAATAGCATACAGAATGAGCCAGAATAGGCCGAAACTGCGAGTTTTGACGAGTTCCCCATAACCGGACCGCGAGGTTCCGGAAATATTCGGGTCACAGCGGGAACCAAAATCAGTGACTAATAGCATAGAAAACTGGCCGAAATAGGCCAACTCTGCGAGTTTTGACGAGTTCCCCATAACCGGACCCCGAGGTTCCCAAAACGTTCGGATCGCAGCAGGACCCAAAATCCTTGACGAATAGCATACAAAACTGGCGTGAATAGGCGAAAACTGCGAGTTTTGACCAGTTCCCCGTAACTAGACCTCGGGGTTCCCGAAAACGTTTGAATCGCAGCGGGATCCAAAATCAGTGAGGAATAGCATACAGAACTAGCCAAAATATGCCAAAACTGCGAGTTTTGACGAGTTCCCCATAACCGGACCTCGAGGGTCCGGAAACGTTCGGATCACAGCGGGACCCAAAATCAGTGAGGAATAGCATACAGAACTAGCCAAAATATGCCAAAACTGCGAGTTTTGAAGAGTTCCCCATAACCGGACCTCGAGGGTCCGGAAACGTTTGGATCACAGCGGGACCCAAAATCAGTGAGTAATAGCATACAAAACTGGCTGGAATAGGCCTAAACTACGAGTTTTTACGAGTTCCCCGTAACCAGACCCCGGGGTTCCCAAAACGTTCGGATCACAGCAGGACCCAAAATCAGTGACTAATAGCATACAAAACTGGTCAGTATAGGCCAAAACTACGAGTTTTGACAAATTCCCCGTAACCGGACCCAAGGGTTCTCGAAGCGTTCAGATCACAGCGGGACCCAAAATCAGTGACTAATAGCATACAAAACTGGTCGGAGTAGGAAAAAACTCAGAGTTTTGACGAGCTCCCGTAACCGGGCCCCGGGGTTCCGAAAACGTTCGGATCACAGCGGGATCCAAAATCATTGAGCAATAGCATACAGAACGAGCCAGAATAGGCCGAAACTGCTAGTTTTGATGAGTTCCTCGTAACCGGACCCCGAGGTTCCGGAAACGTTTGGATCACAGCGGGACCCAAAATCATTGACTAATAGCATACAAAACTGGCTGGAATAGGCCAAAACTGCGAGTTTTGACAAGTTCCCCGTAACCGGACCTCGGGGTTCCCAAAACGTTCGGATCGCAGCAGGACCCAAAATCAGTGACTAATAGCATACAAAACTGGCCAGTATAGGCCAAAACTGCGAGTTTTGACGAGTTCCCCGTAACCGGACCCAAGGGTTCTCGAAGCGTTCAGATCACAACGGGACCCAAAATCAGTGACTAATAGCATAGAAAACTGGCCGGAGTAGGCAAAAACTGGGAGTTTTGACGAGCTCCCGTAACCGGACCCCGGGGTTCCGAAAACGTTCGGATCACAGCGGGATCTGAAATCAGTGAGCAATATCATACAGAATGAGCCAGAATAGGCCGAAACTGCGAGTTTTGACGAGTTCCCCGTAACCGGACCGCGAGGTTCCGGAAATATTCGGGTCACAGCGGGAACCAAAATCAGTGACTAATAGCATACAAAACTGGCCGAAATAGGCCAACTCTGCGAGTTTTGACGAGTTCCCCATAACCGGACCCCGAGGTTCCCAAAACGTTCGGATCGCAGCCGGACCCAAAATCCGTGACGAATAGCATACAAAACTGGCGTGAATAGGCGAAAACTGCGAGTTTTGACGAGTTCCCCGTAACCGGACCCTAGGGTTCCCGAAGCGTTCGGATCACAACGGGACCCAAAATCAGTGACTAATAGCATACAAAACTTGTCGGAATAGGCCAAAACTGCGAGTTTTCGCGAGTTCCCCGTAACCGGACCACGTTGTTCCTTAAACGTCCGGAACACAACGGGACCCAAAATCAGTTAGTAATAGCAAACAAAATTGGCCGGAGTAGGCGAAACTGCGAGTTTTGCCGAGCTCCCGTAATCGGACCAACGGGTTCGATCCCGAAACGTTCGGATCACAACGGGACCCAAAATCAGTGACTAATAGCATACAACACTGGCTGGACTAGATCAAAACTGCGAGTTTTGATGAGTACCCGTAACCGGACCACGGGGTTCCCAAAACGTTCGGATCGCAGCGGGATCCAAAATCAGTGAGCAATAGCATGCAGAACTAGCCAGAATAGGCCAAAACTGCGAGTTTTGACAAGTTCCCTATAACCGGACCACGATGTTTGGGAAACATCCGGCTCACAGCGGGACCCAAAATAAGTGACTAAGTGCATAGAAAACATGCCAAAATAGGCCAAAACTACGAGTTTTGATGAGTTCTGCGTAACTGGACCCCGGGGTTCCCAAAATGTTTGGATTGCAGGAGGACCCAAAATAAGTGACTAATAGCATACAAACGTGCCCAAAACAGGCCAAAACTGCGAGTTTTGACCAGTTCCCCGTAACTAGACCTCGGGGTTCCCGAAACGTTTGAATCGCAGCGGGATCCAAAATCAGTGAGGAATAGCATACAGAACTAGCCAAAATATGCCAAAACTGCGAGTTTTGACGAGTTCCCCATAACCGGACCTCGAGGGTCCGGAAACGTTCGGATCACAGCGGGACCCAAAATCAGTGAGGAATAGCATACAGAACTAGCCAAAATATGCCAAAACTGCGAGTTTTGAAGAGTTCCCCATAACCGGACCTCGAGGGTCCAGAAACGTTTGGATCACAGCGGGACCCAAAATCAGTGAGTAATAGCATACAAAACTGGCTGGAATAGACCTAAACTACGAGTTTTTACGAGTTCCCCGTAACCAGACCCCGGGGTTCCCAAAACGTTCGGATCACAGCAGGACCCAAAATCAGTGACTAATAGCATACAAAACTGGTCAGTATAGGCCAAAACTACGAGTTTTGACAAATTCCCCGTAACCGGACCCAAGGGTTCTCGAAGCGTTCAGATCACAGCGGGACCCAAAATCAGTGACTAATAGCATACAAAACTGGTCGGAGTAGGCAAAAACTCAGAGTTTTGACGAGCTCCCGTAACCGGACCCCGGGGTTCCGAAAACGTTCGGATCACAGCGGGATCCAAAATCATTGAGCAATAGCATACAGAACGAGCCAGAATAGGCCGAAACTGCTAGTTTTGATGAGTTCCTCGTAACCGGACCCCGAGGTTCCGGAAACGTTTGGATCACAGCGGGACCCAAAATCAGTGACTAATAGCATACAAAACTGGCTGGAATAGGCCAAAACTGCGAGTTTTGACAAGTTCCCCGTAACCGGACCTCGGGGTTCCCAAAACGTTCGGATCGCAGCAGGACCCAAAATCAGTGACTAATAGCATACAAAACTGGCCAGTATAGGCCAAAACTGCGAGTTTTGACGAGTTCCCCGTAACCGGACCCAAGGGTTCTCGAAGCGTTCAGATCACAACGGGACCCAAAATCAGTGACTAATAGCATAGAAAACTGGCCGGAGTAGGCAAAAACTGGGAGTTTTGACGAGCTCCCGTAACCGGACCCCGGGGTTCCGAAAACGTTCGGATCACAGCGGAATCCGAAATCAGTGAGCAATGGCATACAGAATGAGCCAGAATAGGCCGAAACTGCGAGTTTTGACGAGTTCCCCGTAACCGGACCGCGAGGTTCCGGAAATATTCGGGTCACAGCGGGAACCAAAATCAGTGACTAATAGCATACAAAACTGGCCGAAATAGGCAAACTCTGCGAGTTTTGACGAGTTCCCCATAACCGGACCCCGAGGTTCCCAAAACGTTCGGATCGCAGCCGGACCCAAAATCCGTGACGAATAGCATACAAAACTGGCGTGAATAGGCGAAAACTGCGAGTTTTGACGAGTTCCCCGTAACCGGACCCTAGGGTTCCTGTAATGACCAAACCTCGAAGGATTTGAGTCTCTGTGCTTTACCGTGCTAGTCCCTGGATCGACTCGCTAGCACACACAGTATAGATGAAAACCAGAATAGCAAGTGCATCATTTATAATAACGTATGATCCAGAATTTATAAAATATAACAATCTGCATAGCCCTTAGCTAGCTTTATTCTAATAAACAGCGGAAAAGTAGCAGAATAATAACGATGAGTCCCATCATAGCCCACTGGCGATGTTGAGTGAAGACTCGCGACCCTAACGGTACCTTACTCCTCGTCTGAATATCCTGCAACATGATACGTTGCAGCCATATAGGTCAATACTTTGAATGTATTGGCAAGTTACACAAGAAAAGATAATATAACAGACCTACATGTATATGCATAGTATAACAAAAGAAAGGCTGATGGTTATTTTGCAGAAAGCTGATTTTATCCTCATAGCTACCTAATAGTCAAGTTTTAATTTGTTTGCTACAATACTTATATATGGTTGAGTTGGCATCTCCAACTCCAACCTATTACCATTATTAAGTTTCCCATCAAGTTTTATTAAGTGAGTCATCTGTCAAGATCATCCAACAACTGTAATGGCCTAGCTGCTCAAAATTGTCCATAACCGAGGACACGGCTAATCATGATTAGTTTATACACTCTGCAGAGGTTAGTACGCTGTACCCACTGGACCCAATCCGAAGATTGAGACGAAGTCTTTCAGAAGCAGTCACCTAGTCCCACAGGAGGCCCATCCCACCTATCATAGCTACATCAGCTGGCACATCCGGGTAAGGTTTCCACGACTGATCAACTAAGCCAGAGCCCATAATAGCCAGTGGTCGCACAAGGAAGCTACTAGTCACTAAGTCTGTTTGATCTTTTTGAACCTGGGCGGCATTCCACTTACATTCAGAGGGTAGAAACCATGATGTTCTTGAAACCACCCAGCAATACCATATCCGCCCAGAGGTGTATTATATCCTGAATTACTACTCAATTTATTTTGTAGTAATCCTCACATAATCTCAATGAATACAGGAACCAATCCCCGTCTACATAGCATAGCAAAATATATCTAGCACGATCTTTCAATGACGAGGGGATATAGCTTAAAAGCATAGCAATAATAATCTTCCTATACATGCATAATTCTCATAGGGTGGTATAATACTACATGCATAGGAAAATAATAGGTAAAGGATGATCAACATGTAACTTGCCTTGATTCTGGTTCAGAAAGTCACACTCCTGACAATAGTTTGCGTCGCACTCCGCACAATCTACACGTTGCAAACAATCACACCAATCAATCACCACAATCACATAACACCAAATAAAATCATCGGCAATAAAACAACTTGTTTAAAACCAAAGCATAAATAGCATGGTAGCAGGTATAAAATCGTCTACATGCTGATACGATGACAACGCAAAAAGAATCAACTAAACCGGATGATCGGTTTGCAAAATATGGCCTCCGGTAGGCTTAAAATAATCTGTTTTAACAAAAAAATTAATTTTCATAAAACTGAAAACTACTGGTTCTAACATGTTCTCCTCATCAATACGAGATCACAGGAAAAAGAATTTCCTGAATCGGAGTTACGAGTAAAAAGATAAACGCGTTTCAAAATTATACCGAGAATCTGACAGAGCTAAAAACAGATTAAAAAGAGATTGAATTTCGTCCTGAAGCTGTTCATCGGGGTTTGATGAATCGCTCGCGCGTGCGTTCTCACCACGAACAGCGGGGAAAAACGGAACCGTCTCGGTGTGGCTCCTCCGATGATGCTCCGGTGGCGGTCGAACGGACTCCGGTGACGGCGGCTCCGCGAACTCCGACGAACACGGACGAACTCGGACGTGTGCGGCGTTGCTCGGCGGTGCTCGAGGCTGCTGCGTGTGCGAGGCGTTGGCGCTGTGCGAATCGGGATCAAGGGCTTCTGATCCTATATACTCGTGATTGGGAAAAGGAGTCCGTGGTCGATCTCCTTTCCTGGGCAGAAAACGACTCGGGGTAGAGAAGGCACTGGGCGTGGGACTCGCTCCTGGCTCGGGACAGGAGTCCTAGCGTTGGGCGCGGGGCGGTGCGGGTCCAGGCTCGCTGGCCTGGGGCTAAGCCCCCCTGGCTGGCTCGGTCAAAGCTAGCTGGGAGCTGGCTGCTGGCCTAGCTAGTTGCATGGTGCGCTGGGGCACGTGGGGATGGTCCAGGAGCTGGGCTAGGTGGAGCATGTTGCTCTCCTGGCTGGTGCACGTGGTGTGCTGGCTGGGCTGAGCCTTTGGCTCGGCCTCGCCAGCTAATCTTTTTTTTTTTTTAAACAAAACCTCAAGAAATAAATTTAAAATAATATATGTTTTTTTCTAAAGAAAAACAAACAGAGAAAAAAATAAATAACGATAAAATACGTATACAAAAATACATACGTATTTATATTAAAACCAAACGCATAGTAATATATATCTATACGTATATATAGATACATATATTAATATCTAATATAGATATATATATATATATATAAAATAAATCCATCTAATAACTAATAAAGGAACCTAGTTCCACCTAATGCAAATATTTTGAAAATAGTTTTAATGCAATAGGCCACACAAATAGCATTTAAAAACTTAACTAAAAATAATTTCGGGCATTATAAAAATTTGCGAAACCAAAACGATAACTCCAAATGATATTTTAAACATCATAAACTTTTTACTTCACACGGGAGAAGTCATATTATCTCCACTCAAATAAATTGCCCGAAGTTGCAAAACGAATAAAATTCTGAGAAGAGCAAATAATGCATAAAAATATGAGATGCATATGAATGATCTATTAACATCCGAATTTAGGAAAATTGGGATGTTACAAACCTACCCCCCTTAAGATGAATCTCGTCCTCGAGATTCGGGTTGGCCAGCAAATATGTGTGGGTGCTCCTGCTTGAGATCATCCTCTCGTTCCCAAGTAGCCTCTTCTTCGGTGTGATGATCCCACTGAACTTTGCATAACCTGATTGTCTTGGTGCGAGTAACTCTCTCTGCTGTCTCCAGAATCTTAACAGGCTTCTCCTCATATGTCAAGTCAGTCTCCAACTGAATTGCCTCAAGTGGCACTTTATCTCTCAAAGGAACATCTGCCATCTCGGCATGACACTTCTTCAGCTGGGATACGTGAAACACATTATGAACTCCTGACAAAGCTTCTGGCAACTCCATTACCTGATATAACATGGCCAAGGAATGCTACCTCATCCAGCCAAAACTCACATTTACTGAACTTGGCATACAATTGGTGCTCCCTTAGTTTCTCCAACACCAAACGTAAATGTGCTTCATGCTCTTGCTTATTCTTGGAAAACACCAATATATCATCAATTAAAACAACCACAAATTTATCCAAGAACTCCATAAACACCTTGTTCATCATATTCATGAAGTATGCTGGGGCATTAGTCAATCCAAATGACATAACAGTATACTCATACAGCCCATACCTCGTAGTGAAAGCAGTCTTTGGAATATCTTCCTCACGAATCTTTAATTGATGATAACCAGAACGAAGATCAATCTTAGAAAACACAGTAGCTCCCTCCAACTGGTCAAACAGATCATTTATCATAGGCAAAGGATACTTATTCTTAATGGTTACCTCATTCAGAGAACGATAATCAACACACATCCTCAAGGTTCCATCCTTCTTCTCCACAAACAAAACAGGGGCTCCCCAAGGTGATGAACTTGGGCGAATAAATCCTTGTGCCTGTAACTCCCTCAACTGCTTCTTCAATTCCTCCAACTCTTGAGGAGGCATTCTGTATGGTCTCTTTGCAATAGGTCCGGTACCAGGAATCAAATCAATGAGAAACTCAATATCTCTATCTGGTGGCATACCTGGCAACT
The DNA here is from genome assembly GCF_904849725.1 of Hordeum vulgare subsp. vulgare. NCBI lineage: Eukaryota > Viridiplantae > Streptophyta > Magnoliopsida > Poales > Poaceae > Hordeum > Hordeum vulgare. Next base: position 346,547 of record NW_025422487.1, read on the forward strand.
CCTCCGGAAACACATCTGGATAATCCTTCACAACTGGCACCTCTTCCAGGCTACCCCCCTTAAGAGAGTTCACCTGCATCCTCTTATGCTGGTACTTACATACATATTTGATTCTTTTCCCTCCTGGTGCACTGAGAGAAATAGATCGACTAGCACAATCGATAACTCCTTCATATAATTGTAACCAGTCCATACCCAAAATAATATCCAGACCTTGTGACTTCAATATGATCAAATCTGTAGGGAACTCATGCTTCCCAATAGACAAGTTTAACTGATGACAACCAACACCTGCTATCATCTCAGCTCCTGGGGAACTCACTCTAATAGGCATACTAAGGGTTTTGGTTGGCAATCCATGTTTATCAACGAATACCCTCGAAATAAATGAATGTGATGCACCAGTATCAAAAAGAACAAGAGCGGGTACTGAATTGATCAAAAACTTACCAATCACTGCCTCTGGCTCATTATAGACCTCCTCCACATTAACGTGGTTGACATGACCCTTTTGAAAGGAGTTTGGCTTGATGACTCCAGAATTCCCATTACCATTATTGCTCTCTGGGCATGCATTGGAATAGTGGCCCATCTTTCTGCACTTGAAGCACTGGACCTGATTAAGGTCCCTCTGCACTGGCACATTCTGGCGGTTCTGGTTATTATTACCTCCATTACCATTACCATTGCCATTGTTGCCCTTGTGTCCATAATGATGATGGTGGCCATTATGATTGTGGCCATTACCTCCATGATGATGATGTCCATTACCTCCATGATTATGATATGAAGTGCGTGGCTTCTGCTGTGGTCCTGAATTAAACTTGTTGTTGCTATACTTCCTCTTGCGGTTCTCTATTGCCTGATGCTTTCCCTCAAGCACAATAGCCTTATCAACAAGCTCCTGATAATTTCCAAAAGTGGCCACAGTCAACTGAACTCCCAAATCATCATTCAGGCCCTCCAAGAACTTCTCTTGTCTAGCTGCATCAGTGTTAACATCATTAGGAGCATAACGTGCAAGTTTGTTGAACTCCTCCACATACTCATTAACTGAGCGACCTCCCTGACGCAAGCTGCGAAACTCCTTCTTCTTTAGACTCATGGCGCCAGCAGATACATGTGCGGCGCGGAAAGCTGCCTCAAACTGCACCCATGTGATAGTATCAATGGGATAGGTGACCAAGTAGTTGTCCCACCAAGCTGCGGCAGGACCCTCCAATAGATGTGAGGCAAACCTCACCCTCTCTGCATCTGTGCATCCAACGGTCTGCAGGTTCCTACCAATAGAACGAAGCCAATCATCCGCCATAATAGGTTCAGGGCTGCTGGAGAACCTTTGAGGATTCAACCTCAAGAACCTAGTGAGCATATCCATAGGTGGCGGAGGCGGTGGGTTGTTGTTGTTATTGTTGGCCAAACTCTGGGCAAGCAACTGGATCAACTGGCCTTGTCCCTCAAGTATCTGCCGCACATATTGCGGTGCATCATTGCCATTGCCATCATTGTTACCTGCTCCTGCATTCCCGTCCCTAGGCTCACGTCTCGGCCGCATCTGGTGGGCAAGAATTGATAAGAAAATAGATAGAATAGGTCTAAAGGAATATAGATATTCTACCCATATGCATATTATGATCAAGGTAATATATATGAGGCAACAACATCATAACAAATAACACAAACAAGCATAACAATAATCAAACATATCTATATATATAGTCGAATAATTCCGACAAAATCCTAGTTTCACAAACATGCAAAATAACAATCAAGCAAGCAACCTAGTATCGTCATGCCACAAGGCGGGCATAATCAGATACGCTAACACGTTAATAGCGCAAATAAAACAAGATAAGTGGTGGTCTCAACACTAGTTCCTACTTAGCTGGTCAAGATACTAGAGTGGTTGTCTAATGAAAGAGTAAGATGTAGACAAAGTTAATAGAATAAACTTTCACTCCTATGGCTTTTCTAATACATTTTCTAGGGTCACGACCTACAGTCAACGCATTGCTCTGATACCATCTGTAATGACCAAACCTCGAAGGATTTGAGTCTCTGTGCTTTACCGTGCTAGTCCCTGGATCGACTCGCTAGCACACACAGTATAGATGAAAACCAGAATAGCAAGTGCATCATTTATAATAACGTATGATCCAGAATTTATAAAATATAACAATCTGCATAGCCCTTAGCTAGCTTTATTCTAATAAACAGCGGAAAAGTAGCAGAATAATAACGATGAGTCCCATCATAGCCCACTGGCGATGTTGAGTGAAGACTCGCGACCCTAACGGTACCTTACTCCTCGTCTGAATATCCTGCAACATGATACGTTGCAGCCATATAGGTCAATACTTTGAATGTATTGGCAAGTTACACAAGAAAAGATAATATAACAGACCTACATGTATATGCATAGTATAACAAAAGAAAGGCTGATGGTTATTTTGCAGAAAGCTGATTTTATCCTCATAGCTACCTAATAGTCAAGTTTTAATTTGTTTGCTACAATACTTATATATGGTTGAGTTGGCATCTCCAACTCCAACCTATTACCATTATTAAGTTTCCCATCAAGTTTTATTAAGTGAGTCATCTGTCAAGATCATCCAACAACTGTAATGGCCTAGCTGCTCAAAATTGTCCATAACCGAGGACACGGCTAATCATGATTAGTTTATACACTCTGCAGAGGTTAGTACGCTGTACCCACTGGACCCAATCCGAAGATTGAGACGAAGTCTTTCAGAAGCAGTCACCTAGTCCCACAGGAGGCCCATCCCACCTATCATAGCTACATCAGCTGGCACATCCGGGTAAGGTTTCCACGACTGATCAACTAAGCCAGAGACCATAATAGCCAGTGGTCGCACAAGGAAGCTACTAGTCACTAAGTCTGTTTGATCTTTTTGAACCTGGGCGGCATTCCACTTACATTCAGAGGGTAGAAACCATGATGTTCTTGAAACCACCCAGCAATACCATATCCGCCCAGAGGTGTATTATATCCTGAATTACTACTCAATTTATTTTGTAGTAATCCTCACATAATCTCAATGAATACAGGAACCAATCCCCGTCTACATAGCATAGCAAAATATATCTAGCACGATCTTTCAATGACGAGGGGATATAGCTCAAAAGCATAGCAATAATAATCTTCCTATACATGCATAATTCTCATAGGGTGGTATAATACTACATGCATAGGAAAATAATAGGTAAAGGATGATCAACATGTAACTTGCCTTGATTCTGGTTCAGAAAGTCACACTCCTGACAATAGTTTGCGTCGCACTCCGCACAATCTACACGTTGCAAACAATCACACCAATCAATCACCACAATCACATAACACCAAATAAAATCATCGGCAATAAAACAACTTGTTTAAAACCAAAGCATAAATAGCATGGTAGCAGGTATAAAATCGTCTACATGCTGATACGATGACAACGCAAAAAGAATCAACTAAACCGGATGATCGGTTTGCAAAATATGGCCTCCGGTAGGCTTAAAATAATCTGTTTTAACAAAAAAATTAATTTTCATAAAACTGAAAACTACTGGTTCTAACATGTTCTCCTCATCAATACGAGATCACAGGAAAAAGAATTTCCTGAATCGGAGTTACGAGTAAAAAGATAAACGCGTTTCAAAATTATACCGAGAATCTGACAGAGCTAAAAACAGATTAAAAAGAGATTGAATTTCGTCCTGAAGCTGTTCATCGGGGTTTGATGAATCGCTCGCGCGTGCGTTCTCACCACGAACAGCGGGGAAAAACGGAACCGTCTCGGTGTGGCTCCTCCGATGATGCTCCGGTGGCGGTCGAACGGACTCCGGTGACGGCGGCTCCGCGAACTCCGACGAACACGGACGAACTCGGACGTGTGCGGCGTTGCTCGGCGGTGCTCGAGGCTGCTGCGTGTGCGAGGCGTTGGCGCTGTGCGAATCGGGATCAAGGGCTTCTGATCCTATATACTCGTGATTGGGAAAAGGAGTCCGTGGTCGATCTCCTTTCCTGGGCAGAAAACGACTCGGGGTAGAGAAGGCACTGGGCGTGGGACTCGCTCCTGGCTCGGGACAGGAGTCCTAGCGTTGGGCGCGGGGCGGTGCGGGTCCAGGCTCGCTGGCCTGGGGCTAAGCCCCCCTGGCTGGCTCGGTCAAAGCTAGCTGGGAGCTGGCTGCTGGCCTAGCTAGTTGCATGGTGCGCTGGGGCACGTGGGGATGGTCCAGGAGCTGGGCTAGGTGGAGCATGTTGCTCTCCTGGCTGGTGCACGTGGTGTGCTGGCTGGGCTGAGCCTTTGGCTCGGCCTGGCCAGCTAATCTTTTTTTTTTTTTAAACAAAACCTCAAGAAATAAATTTAAAATAATATATGTTTTTTTCTAAAGAAAAACAAACAGAGAAAAAAATAAATAACGATAAAATACGTATACAAAAATACATACGTATTTATATTAAAACCAAACGCATAGTAATATATATCTATACGTATATATAGATACATATATTAATATCTAATATAGATATATATATATATATATAAAATAAATCCATCTAATAACTAATAAAGGAACCTAGTTCCACCTAATGCAAATATTTTGAAAATAGTTTTAATGCAATAGGCCACACAAATAGCATTTAAAAACTTAACTAAAAATAATTTCGGGCATTATAAAAATTTGCGAAACCAAAACGATAACTCCAAATGATATTTTAAACATCATAAACTTTTTACTTCACACGGGAGAAGTCATATTATCTCCACTCAAATAAATTGCCCGAAGTTGCAAAACGAATAAAATTCTGAGAAGAGCAAATAATGCATAAAAATATGAGATGCATATGAATGATCTATTAACATCCGAATTTAGGAAAATTGGGATGTTACAGTTCCCGAAGCGTTCGGATCACAACGGGACCCAAAATCAGTGACTAATAGCATACAAAACTTGTCGGAATAGGCCAAAACTGCGAGTTTTCGCGAGTTCCCCGTAACCGGACCACGTTGTTCCTTAAACGTCCGGAACACAACGGGACCCAAAATCAGTTAGTAATAGCAAACAAAATTGGCCGGAGTAGGCGAAACTGCGAGTTTTGCCGAGCTCCCGTAATCGGACCAACGGGTTCGATCCCGAAACGTTCGGATCACAACGGGACCCAAAATCAGTGACTAATAGCATACAACACTGGCTGGACTAGATCAAAACTGCGAGTTTTGATGAGTACCCGTAACCGGACCACGGGGTTCCCAAAACGTTCGGATCGCAGCGGGATCCAAAATCAGTGAGCAATAGCATGCAGAACTAGCCAGAATAGGCCAAAACTGCGAGTTTTGACAAGTTCCCTATAACCGGACCACGATGTTTGGGAAACATCCGGATCACAGCGGGACCCAAAATAAGTGACTAAGTGCATAGAAAACATGCCAAAATAGGCCAAAACTACGAGTTTTGATGAGTTCTGCGTAACTGGACCCCGGGGTTCCCAAAATGTTTGGATTGCAGGAGGACCCAAAATAAGTGACTAATAGCATACAAACGTGCCCAAAACAGGCCAAAACTACGAGTTTTGACCAGTTCCCCGTAACTAGACCTCGGGGTTCCCGAAACGTTTGAATCGCAGCGGGATCCAAAATCAGTGAGGAATAGCATACAGAACTAGCCAAAATATGCCAAAACTGCGAGTTTTGACGAGTTCCCCATAACCGGACCTCGAGGGTCCGGAAACGTTCGGATCACAGCGGGACCCAAAATCAGTGACTAATAGCATACAAAACTGGCCGAAATAGGCCAAAACTGCGAGTTTTGACAAGTTCCCCATAACCGGACCCCGAGGTTCCCAAAACGTTCGGATCGCAGCACGACCCAAAATCCGTGACGAATAGCATACAAAACTGGCGTGAATAGGTGAAAACTGCGAGTTTTGACGAGTTCCCCGTAACCGGACCATAGGGTTCCCGAAGCGTTCAAATCACAACGGGACCCAAAATCAGTGACTAATAGCATACAAAACTGGTCGGAATAGGCCAAAACTGCGAGTTTTCGCGAGTTCCCCGTAACCGGACCACGTAGTTCCTTAAACGTCCGGAACACAACGGGGCCCAAAATCAGTTAGTAATAGCATACAAAATTGGCCGGAGTAGGCGAAAACTGCGAGTTTTGACGAGTTCCCGTAATCGGACCAAGGGGTTCGATCCCGAAACGTACGGATCACAGCGGGACCCAAAATAAGTGACTAATAGCATACAAAACGGGCCGGAGTAGGCAAAAACTGGGAGTTTTGACGAGTTCCCGTAACCGTTCCCCGGGGTTCCGAAAACGTTCGGATCACAGCGGGATCCAAAATCATTGAGCAATAGCATACAGAACGAGCCAGAATAGGCCGAAACTGCTAGTTTTGACGAGTTCCCCGTAACCGGACCCCGAGGTTCCGGAAACATTTGGATCACAGCGGGACCCAAAATCAGTGACTAATAGCATACAAAACTGGCTGGACTAGGCCAAAACTGCGAGTTTTGATGAGTTCCCCTAACCGGACCGAGGGGTTCCCAAAACGTTCGGATCGCAGCGGGATCCAAAATAAGTGAGCAATAGCATGCAAAACTAGCTAGAATAGACCAAAACTGCGAGTTTTGACGAGTTCGCTGTAACCGGACCCCGATGATTTCGGAAACATCCGGATCACAGCGGGACCCAAAATCAGTGACTAAGTGCATAGAAAACATGCCGAAATAAGCCAAAACCGTGAGTTTTGACGATTTCTGCGTAACTGGACCCCGGGGTTCCCAAAATGTTTGGATTGCAGGAGGACCCCAAATCAGTGACTAATAGCATACAAATGTGCCCAGAACAGGCCAAAACTGCGAGTTTTGACCAGTTCCCCATAACTAGACCTCGGGGTTCCCGAAATGTTCGGATTGCAGCGGGAACCAAAATCATTGAGGAATAGCATACAGAACTAGCCAAAATACGCCAAAACTGTGAGTTTTGACGAGTTCCCCATAACCGGACCCCGAGGGTCCGGAAACGTTTGGATCACAGCGGGACCCAAAATCAGTGACTAATAGCATACAAAACTGGCTGGAATAGGCCAAAAGTGCGAGTTTCTATGAGTTCCCCGTAACCACACCCGGGGTTCCCAAAACGTTCGGATCACAGCAGGATCCAAAATCAGTGACTAATAGCATAAAAAACTGGCCAGTATAGGCCAAAACTGCGAGTTTTGACAAATTCCCCGTAACCGGACCGAAGGGTTATCGAAGCGTTAAGATCACAGCGGGACCCAAAATCAGTGACTGATAGCATACAAAACTGGCCGGAGTAGGCGAAAACTCAGAGTTTTGACGAGCTCCCGTAACCGGACCCCGGGGTTCCGAAAACGTTCGGATCACAGCGGGATCCAAAATCATTGAGCAATAGCATATAGAACGAGCCAGAATAGGCCGAAACTGCTAGTTTAGATGAGTTCCACGTAACCGGACCCCGAGGTTCTGGAAACATTCGGATCACAGCGGGACCCAAAATCAGTGACTAATAGCATACAAAACTGGCCGAAATAGGCCAAAACTGCGAGTTTTGACAAGTTCCCCATAACCGGACCCCGAGGTTCCCAAAACGTTCGGATCGCAGCACGACCCAAAATCCGTGACGAATAGCATACAAAACTGGCGTGAATAGGTGAAAACTGCGAGTTTTGACGAGTTCCCCGTAACCGGACCATAGGGTTCCCGAAGCGTTCAAATCACAACGGGACCCAAAATCAGTGACTAATAGCATACAAAACTGGTCGGAATAGGCCAAAACTGCGAGTTTTCGCGAGTTCCCCGTAACCGGACCACGTAGTTCCTTAAACATCCGGAACACAATGGGACCCAAAATCAGTTAGTAATAGCATACAAAATTGGCCGGAGTAGGCGAAAACTGCGAGTTTTGACGAGTTCCCGTAATCGGACCAAGGGGTTCGATCCCGAAACGTTCGGATCACAGCGGGACCCAAAATAAGTGACTAATAGCATACAAAACGGGCCGGAGTAGGCAAAAACTGGGAGTTTTGACGAGTTCCCGTAACCGTTCCCCGGGGTTCCGAAAACGTTCGGATCACAGCGGGATCCAAAATCATTGAGCAATAGCATACAGAACGAGCCAGAATAGGCCGAAACTGCTAGTTTTGACGAGTTCCCCGTAACCGGACCCCGAGGTTCCGGAAACATTTGGATCACAGCGGGACCCAAAATCAGTGACTAATAGCATACAAAACTGTCTGGACTAGGCCAAAACTGCGAGTTTTGATGAGTTCCCCTAACCGGACCGAGGGGTTCCCAAAACGTTCGGATCGCAGCGGGATCCAAAATCAGTGAGCAATAGCATGTAGAACTAGCCAGAATAGGCCAAAACTGCGAGTTTTGACGAGTTCGCTGTAACCGGACCCCGATGATTTCGGAAACATCCGGATCACAGCGGGACGCAAAATCAGTGACTAAGTGCATAGAAAACATGCCGAAATAAGCCAAAACTGTGAGTTTTGACGATTTCTGCGTAACTGGACCCCGGGGTTCCCAAAATGTTTGGATTGCAGGAGGACCCCAAATCGGTGACTAATAGCATACAAATGTGCCCAGAACAGGCCAAAACTGCGAGTTTTGACCAGTTCCCCATAACTAGACCTCGGGGTTCCCGAAATGTTCGGATTGCAGCGGGAACCAAAATCATTGAGGAATAGCATACAGAACTAGCCAAAATACGCCAAAACTGTGAGTTTTGACGAGTTCCCTATAACCGGACCCCGAGGGTCCGGAAACGTTTGGATCACAGCGGGACCCAAAATCAGTGACTAATAGCATACAAAACTGGCTGGAATAGGCCAAAACTGCGAGTTTCTATGAGTTCCCCGTAACCACACCCGGGGTTCCCAAAACGTTCGGATCACAGCAGGATCCAAAATCAGTGACTAATAGCATAAAAAACTGGCCAGCATAGGCCAAAACTGCGAGTTTTGACAAATTCCCCGTAACCGGACCCAAGGGTTATCGAAGCGTTCAGATCACAGCGGGACCCAAAATCAGTGACTGATAGCATACAAAACTGGCCGGAGTAGGCAAAAACTCAGAGTTTTGACGAGCTCCCGTAACCGGACCGCGGGGTTCCGAAAACGTTCGGATCACAGCGGGATCCAAAATCATTGAGCAATAGCATATAGAACGAGCCAGAATAGGCCGAAACTGCTAGTTTTGATGAGTTCCACGTAACCGGACCCCGAGGTTCCAGAAACATTCGGATCACAGCGGGACCCAAAATCAGTGACTAATAGCATACAAAACTGGCCGAAATAGGCCAAAACTGCGAGTTTTGACAAGTTCCCCATAACCGGACCCCGAGGTTCCCAAAACGTTCGGATCGCAGCACGACCCAAAATCCGTGACGAATAGCATACAAAACTGGCGTGAATAGGTGAAAACTGCGAGTTTTGACGAGTTCCCCGTAACCGGACCATAGGGTTCCCGAAGCGTTCAAATCACAACGGGACCCAAAATCAGTGACTAATAGCATACAAAACTGGTCGGAATAGGCCAAAACTGCGAGTTTTCGCGAGTTCCCCGTAACCGGACCACGTAGTTCCTTAAACGTCCGGAACACAACGGGACCCAAAATCAGTTAGTAATAGCATACAAAATTGGCCGGAGTAGGCGAAAACTGCGAGTTTTGACGAGTTCCCGTAATCGGACCAAGGGGTTCGATCCCGAAACGTTCGGATCACAGCGGGACCCAAAATAAGTGACTAATAGCATACAAAACGGGCCGGAGTAGGCAAAAACTGGGAGTTTTGACGAGTTCCCGTAACCGTTCCCCGGGGTTCCGAAAACGTTCGGATCACAGCGGGATCCAAAATCATTGAGCAATAGCATACAGAACGAGCCAGAATAGGCCGAAACTGCTAGTTTTGACGAGTTCCCCGTAACCGGACCCCGAGGTTCCGGAAACATTTGGATCACAGCGGGACCCAAAATCAGTGACTAATAGCATACAAAACTGGCTGGACTAGGCCAAAACTGCGAGTTTTGATGAGTTCCCCTAACCGGACCGAGGGGTTCCCAAAACGTTCGGATCGTAGCGGGATCCAAAATCAGTGAGCAATAGCCTGCAGAACTAGCCAGAATAGGCCAAAACTGCGAGTTTTGACGAGTTCGCCGTAACCGGACCCCGATGATTTCGGAAACATCCGGATCACAGCGGGACCCAAAATCAGTGACTAAGTGCATAGAAAACATGCCGAAATAAGCCAAAACTGTGAGTTTTGACGATTTCTGCGTAACTGGACCCCGGGGTTCCCAAAATGTTTGGATTGCAGGAGGACCCCAAATCGGTGACTAATAGCATACAAATGTGCCCAGAACAGGCCAAAACTGCGAGTTTTGACCAGTTCCCCATAACTAGACCTCGGGGTTCCCGAAATGTTCGGATTGCAGCGGGAACCAAAATCATTGAGGAATAGCATACAGAACTAGCCAAAATACGCCAAAACTGTGAGTTTTGACGAGTTCCCCATAACCGGACCCCGAGGGTCCGGAAACGTTTGGATCACAGCGGGACCCAAAATCAGTGACTAATAGCATACAAAACTGGCTGGAATAGGCCAAAACTGCGAGTTTCTATGAGTTCCCCGTAACCACACCCGGGGTTCCCAAAACGTTCGGATCACAGCAGGATCCAAAATCAGTGACTAATAGCATAAAAAACTGGCCAGTATAGGCCAAAACTGCGAGTTTTGACAAATTCCCCGTAACCGGACCCAAGGGTTATCGAAGCGTTCAGATCACAGCGGGACCCAAAATCAGTGACTGATAGCATACAAAACTGGCCGGAGTAGGCAAAAACTCAGAGTTTTGACAAGCTCCCGTAACCGGACCCCGGGGTTCCGAAAACGTTCGGATCACAGCGGGATCCAAAATCATTGAGCAATAGCATATAGAACGAGCCAGAATAGGCCGAAACTGCTAGTTTTGATGAGTTCCACGTAACCGGACCCCGAGGTTCCGGAAACATTCGGATCACAGCGGGACCCAAAATCAGTGACTAATAGCATACAAAACTGGCCGAAATAGGCCAAAACTGCGAGTTTTGACAAGTTCCCCATAACCGGACCCCGAGGTTCCCAAAACGTTCGGATCGCAGCACGACCCAAAATCCGTGACGAATAGCATACAAAACTGGCGTGAATAGGTGAAAACTGCGAGTTTTGACGAGTTCCCCGTAACCGGACCATAGGGTTCCCGAAGCGTTCAAATCACAACGGGACCCAAAATCAGTGACTAATAGCATACAAAACTGGTCGGAATAGGCCAAAACTGCGAGTTTTGCGAGTTCCCCGTAACCGGACCACGTAGTTCCTTAAACGTCCGGAACACAACGGGACCCAAAATCAGTTAGTAATAGCATACAAAATTGGCCGGAGTAGGCGAAAACTGCGAGTTTTGACGAGTACCCGTAATCGGACCAAGGGGTTCGACCCCGAAACGTTCGGATCACAGCGGGACCCAAAATAAGTGACTAATAGCATACAAAACGGGCCGGAGTAGGCAAAAACTGGGAGTTTTGACGAGTTCCCGTAACCGTTCCCCGGGGTTCCGAAAACGTTCGGATCACAGCGGGATCGAAAATCATTGAGCAATAGCATACAAAACGAGCCAGAATAGGCCGAAACTGCTAGTTTTGACGAGTTCCCCGTAACCGGACCCCGAAGTTCCGGAAACATTTGGATCACAGCGGGACCCAAAATCAGTGACTAATAGCATACAAAACTGGCTGGACTAGGCCAAAACTGCGAGTTTTGATGAGTTCCCCTAACCGGACCGAGGGGTTCCCAAAACGTTCGGATCGTAGCGGGATCCAAAATCAGTGAGCAATAGCATGCAGAACTAGCCAGAATAGGCCAAAACTGCGAGTTTTGACGAGTTCGCCGTAACCGGACCCCGATGATTTCGGAAACATCCGGATCACAGCGGGACCCTAAATCAGTGACTAAGTGCATAGAAAACATGCCGAAATAAGCCAAAACTGTGAGTTTTGACGATTTCTGCGTAACTGGACCCCGGGGTTCCCAAAATGTTTGGATTGCAGGAGGACCCCAAATCGGTGACTAATAGCATACAAATGTGCCCAGAACAGGCCAAAACTGCGAGTTTTGACCAGTTCCCCATAACTAGACCTCGGGGTTCCCGAAATGTTCGGATTGCAGCGGGAACCAAAATCATTGAGGAATAGCATACAGAACTAGCCAAAATACGCCAAAACTGTGAGTTTTGACGAGTTCCCTATAACCGGACCCCGAGAGTCCGGAAACGTTTGGATCACAGCGGGACCCAAAATCAGTGACTAATAGCATACAAAACTGGCTGGAATAGGCCAAAACTGCGAGTTTCTATGAGTTCCCCGTAACCACACCCGGGGTTCCCAAAACGTTCGGATCACAGCAGGATCCAAAATCAGTGACTAATAGCATAAAAAACTGGCCAGTATAGGCCAAAACTGCGAGTTTTGACAAATTCCCCGTAACCGGACCCAAGGGTTATCGAAGCGTTCAGATCACAGCGGGACCCAAAATCAGTGACTGATAGCATACAAAACTGGCCGGAGTAGGCAAAAACTCAGAGTTTTGACGAGCTCCCGTAACCGGACCCCGGGGTTCCGAAAACGTTCGGATCACAGCGGGATCCAAAATCATTGAGCAATAGCATATAGAACGAGCCAGAATAGGCCGAAACTGCTAGTTTTGATGAGTTCCACGTAACCGGACCCCGAGGTTCCGGAAACATTCGGATCACAGCGGGACCCAAAATCATTGACTAATAGCATACAAAACTGGCCGAAATAGGCCAAAACTGCGAGTTTTGACAAGTTCCCCATAACCGGACCCCGAGGTTCCCAAAACGTTCGGATCGCAGCACGACCCAAAATCCGTGACGAATAGCATACAAAACTGGCGTGAATAGGTGAAAACTGCGAGTTTTGACGAGTTCCCCGTAACCGTACCATAGGGTTCCCGAAGCGTTCAAATCACAACGGGACCCAAAATCAGTGACTAATAGCATACAAAACTGGTCGGAATAGGCCAAAACTGCGAGTTTTCGCGAGTTCCCCGTAACCGGACCACGTAGTTCCTTAAACGTCCGGAACACAACGGGACCCAAAATCAGTTAGTAATAGCATACAAAATTGGCCGGAGTAGGCGAAAACTGCGAGTTTTGACGAGTTCCCGTAATCGGACCAAGGGGTTCGATCCCGAAACGTTCGGATCACAGCGGGACCCAAAATAAGTGACTAATAGCATACAAAACGGGCCGGAGTAGGCAAAAACTGGGAGTTTTGACGAGTTCCCGTAACCGTTCCCCGGGGTTCCGAAAACGTTCGGATCACAGCGGGATCCAAAATCATTGAGCAATAGCATACAGAACAAGCCAGAATAGGCCGAAACTGCTAGTTTTGACGAGTTCCCCGTAACCGGACCCTGAGGTTCCGAAAACATTTGGATCACAGCGGGACCCAAAATCAGTGACTAATAGCATACAAAACTGGCTGGACTAGGCCAAAACTGCGAGTTTTGATGAGTTCCCCTAACCGGACCGAGGGGTTCCCAAAACGTTCGGATCGCAGCGGGATCCAAAATCAGTGAGCAATAGCATGCAGAACTAGCCAGAATAGGCCAAAACTGCGAGTTTTGACGAGTTCGCTGTAACCGGACCCCGATGATTTCGGAAACATCCGGATCACAGCGGGACCCAAAATCAGTGACTAAGTGCATAGAAAACATGCCGAAATAAGCCAAAACAGTGAGTTTTGACGATTTCTGCGTAACTGGACCCCGGGGTTCCCAAAATGTTTGGATTGCAGGAGGACCCCAAATCGGTGACTAATAGCATACAAATGTGCCCAGAACAGGCCAAAACTGCGAGTTTTGACCAGTTCCCCATAACTAGACCTCGGGGTTCCCGAAATGTTCGGATTGCAGCGGGAACCAAAATCATTGAGGAATAGCATACAGAACTAGCCAAAATACGCCAAAACTGTGAGTTTTGACGAGTTCCCCATAACCGGACCCCGAGGGTCCGGAAACGTTTGGATCACAGCGGGACCCAAAATCAGTGACTAATAGCATACAAAACTGGCTGGAATAGGCCAAAACTGCGAGTTTCTATGAGTTCCCCGTAACCACACCCGGGGTTCCCAAAACGTTCGGATCACAGCAGGATCCAAAATCAGTGACTAATAGCATAAAAAACTGGCCAGCATAGGCCAAAACTGCGAGTTTTGACAAATTCCCCGTAACCGGACCCAAGGGTTATCGAAGCGTTCAGATCACAGCGGGACCCAAAATCAGTGACTGATAGCATACAAAACTGGCCGGAGTAGGCAAAAACTCAGAGTTTTGACGAGCTCCCGTAACCGGACCCCGGGGTTCCGAAAACGTTCGGATCACAGCGGGATCCAAAATCATTGAGCAATAGCATATAGAACGAGCCAGAATAGGCCGAAACTGCTAGTTTTGATGAGTTCCACGTAACCGGACCCCGAGGTTCCGGAAACATTCGGATCACAGCGGGACCCAAAATCAGTGACTAATAGCATACAAAACTGGCCGAAATAGGCCAAAACTGCGAGTTTTGACAAGTTCCCCATAACCGGACCCCGAGGTTCCCAAAACGTTCGGATCGCAGCACGACCCAAAATCCGTGACGAATAGCATACAAAACTGGCGTGAATAGGTGAAAACTGCGAGTTTTGACGAGTTCCCCGTAACCGGACCATAGGGTTCCCGAAGCGTTCAAATCACAACGGGACCCAAAATCAGTGACTAATAGCATACAAAACTGGTCGGAATAGGCCAAAACTGCGAGTTTTCGCGAGTTCCCCGTAACCGGACCACGTAGTTCCTTAAACGTCCGGAACACAACGGGACCCAAAATCAGTTAGTAATAGCATACAAAATTGGCCGGAGTAGGCGAAAACTGCGAGTTTTGACGAGTTCCCGTAATCGGACCAAGGGGTTCGATCCCGAAACGTTCGGATCACAGCGGGACCCAAAATAAGTGACTAATAGCATACAAAACGGGCCGGAGTAGGCAAAAACTGGGAGTTTTGACGAGTTCCCGTAACCGTTCCCCGGGGTTCCGAAAACGTTCGGATCACAGCGGGATCCAAAATCATTGAGCAATAGCATACAGAACGAGCCAGAATAGGCCGAAACTGCTAGTTTTGACGAGTTCCCCGTAACCGGACCCCGAGGTTCCGGAAACATTTGGATCACAGCGGGACCCAAAATCAGTGACTAATAGCATACAAAACTGGCTGGACTAGGCCAAAACTGCGAGTTTTGATGAGTTCCCCTAACCGGACCGAGGGGTTCCCAAAACGTTCGGATCGTAGCGGGATCCAAAATCAGTGAGCAATAGCATGCAGAACTAGCCAGAATAGGCCAAAACTGCGAGTTTTGACGAGTTCGCTGTAACCGGACCCCGATGATTTCGGAAACATCCGGATCACAGCGGGACCCAAAATCAGTGACTAAGTGCATAGAAAACATGCCGAAATAAGCCAAAACTGTGAGTTTTGACGATTTCTGCGTAACTGGACCCCGGGGTTCCCAAAATGTTTGGATTGCAGGAGGACCCCAAATCGGTGACTAATAGCATACAAATGTGCCCAGAACAGGCCAAAACTGCGAGTTTTGACCAGTTCCCCATAACTAGACCTCGGGGTTCCCGAAATGTTCGGATTGCAGCGGGAACCAAAATCATTGAGGAATAGCATACAGAACTAGCCAAATTACGCCAAAACTATGAGTTTTGACGAGTTCCCCATAACCGGACCCCGAGGGTCCGGAAACGTTTGGATCACAGCGGGACCCAAAATCAGTGACTAATAGCATACAAAACTGGCTGGAATAGGCCAAAACTGCGAGTTTCTATGAGTTCCCCGTAACCACACCCGAGGTTCCCAAAACGTTCGGATCACAGCAGGATCCAAAATCAGTGACTAATAGCATAAAAAACTGGCCAGTATAGGCCAAAACTGCGAGTTTTGACAAATTCCCCGTAACCGGACCCAAGGGTTATCGAAGCGTTCAGATCACAGCGGGACCCAAAATCAGTGACTGATAGCATACAAAACTGGCCGGAGTAGGCAAAAACTCAGAGTTTTGACGAGCTCCCGTAACCGGACCCCGGGGTTCCGAAAACGTTCGGATCACAGCGGGATCCAAAATCATTGAGCAATAGCATATAGAACGAGCCAGAATAGGCCGAAACTGCTAGTTTTGATGAGTTCCACGTAACCGGACCCCGAGGTTCCGGAAACATTCGGATCACAACGGGACCCAAAATCAGTGACTAATAGCATACAAAACTGGCCGAAATAGGCCAAAACTGCGAGTTTTGACAAGTTCCCCATAACCGGTCCCCGAGGTTCCCAAAACGTTCGGATCGCAGCACGACCCAAAATCCGTGACGAATAGCATACAAAACTGGCGTGAATAGGTGAAAACTGCGAGTTTTGACGAGTTCCCCGTAACCGGACCATAGGGTTCCCGAAGCGTTCAAATCACAACGGGACCCAAAATCAGTGACTAATAGCATACAAAACTGGTCGGAATAGGCCAAAACTGCGAGTTTTCGCGAGTTCCCCGTAACCGGACCACGTAGTTCCTTAAACATCCGGAACACAACGGGACCCAAAATCAGTTAGTAATAGCATACAAAATTGGCCGGAGTAGGCGAAAACTGCGAGTTTTGACGAGTTCCCGTAATCGGACCAAGGGGTTCGATCCCGAAACGTTCGGATCACAGCGGGACCCAAAATAAGTGACTAATAGCATACAAAACGGGCCGGAGTAGGCAAAAACTGGGAGTTTTGACGAGTTCCCGTAACCGTTCCCCGGGGTTCCGAAAACGTTCGGATCACAGCGGGATCCAAAATCATTGAGCAATAGCATACAGAACGAGCCAGAATAGGCCGAAACTGCTAGTTTTGACGAGTTCCCCGTAACCGGACCCCGAGGTTCCGGAAACATTTGGATCACAGCGGGACCCAAAATCATTGACTAATAGCATACAAAACAGGCTGGACTAGGCCAAAACTGCGAGTTTTGATGAGTTCCCCTAACCGGACCGAGGGGTTCCCAAAACGTTCGGATCGCAGCGGGATCCAAAATCAGTGAGCAATAGCATGCAGAACTAGTCAGAATAGGCCAAAACTGCGAGTTTTGACGAGTTCGCTGTAACCGGACCCCGATGATTTCGGAAACATCCGGATCACAGTGGGACCCAAAATCAGTCACTAAGTGCATAGAAAACATGCCGAAATAAGCCAAAACTGTGAGTTTTGACGATTTCTGCGTAACTGGACCCCGGGGTTCCCAAAATGTTTGGATTGCAGGAGGACCCCAAATCGGTGACTAATAGCATACAAATCTGCCCAGAACAGGCCAAAACTGCGAGTTTTGACCAGTTCCCCATAACTAGACCTCGGGGTTCCCGAAATGTTCGGATTGCAGCGGGAACCAAAATCATTGAGGAATAGCATACAGAACTAGCCAAATTACGCCAAAACTGTGAGTTTTGACGAGTTCCCCATAACCGGACCCCGAGGGTCCGGAAACGTTTGGATCACAGCGGGACCCAAAATCAGTGACTAATAGCATACAAAACTGGCTGGAATAGGCCAAAACTGCGAGTTTCTATGAGTTCCCCGTAACCACACCCGAGGTTCCCAAAACGTTCGGATCACAGCAGGATCCAAAATCAGTGACTAATAGCATAAAAAACTGGCCAGTATAGGCCAAAACTGCGAGTTTTGACAAATTCCCCGTAACCGGACCCAAGGGTTATCGAAGCGTTCAGATCACAGCGGGACCCAAAATCAGTGACTGATAGCATACAAAACTGGCCGGAGTAGGCAAAAACTCAGAGTTTTGACGAGCTCCCGTAACCGGACCCCGGGGTTCCGAAAACGTTCGGATCACAGCGGGATCCAAAATCATTGAGCAATAGCATATAGAACGAGCCAGAATAGGCCGAAACTGCTAGTTTTGATGAGTTCCACGTAACCGGACCCCGAGGTTCCGGAAACATTCGGATCACAACGGGACCCAAAATCAGTGACTAATAGCATACAAAACTGGCCGAAATAGGCCAAAACTGCGAGTTTTGACAAGTTCCCCATAACCGGTCCCCGAGGTTCCCAAAACGTTCGGATCGCAGCACGACCCAAAATCCGTGACGAATAGCATACAAAACTGGCGTGAATAGGTGAAAACTGCGAGTTTTGACGAGTTCCCCGTAACCGGACCATAGGGTTCCCGAAGCGTTCAAATCACAACGGGACCCAAAATCAGTGACTAATAGCATACAAAACTGGTCGGAATAGGCCAAAACTGCGAGTTTTCGCGAGTTCCCCGTAACCGGACCACGTAGTTCCTTAAACATCCGGAACACAACGGGACCCAAAATCAGTTAGTAATAGCATACAAAATTGGCCGGAGTAGGCGAAAACTGCGAGTTTTGACGAGTTCCCGTAATCGGACCAAGGGGTTCGATCCCGAAACGTTCGGATCACAGCGGGACCCAAAATAAGTGACTAATAGCATACAAAACGGGCCGGAGTAGGCAAAAACTGGGAGTTTTGACGAGTTCCCGTAACCGTTCCCCGGGGTTCCGAAAACGTTCGGATCACAGCGGGATCCAAAATCATTGAGCAATAGCATACAGAACGAGCCAGAATAGGCCGAAACTGCTAGTTTTGACGAGTTCCCCGTAACCGGACCCCGAGGTTCCGGAAACATTTGGATCACAGCGGGACCCAAAATCATTGACTAATAGCATACAAAACAGGCTGGACTAGGCCAAAACTGCGAGTTTTGATGAGTTCCCCTAACCGGACCGAGGGGTTCCCAAAACGTTCGGATCGCAGCGGGATCCAAAATCAGTGAGCAATAGCATGCAGAACTAGTCAGAATAGGCCAAAACTGCGAGTTTTGACGAGTTCGCTGTAACCGGACCCCGATGATTTCGGAAACATCCGGATCACAGTGGGACCCAAAATCAGTCACTAAGTGCATAGAAAACATGCCGAAATAAGCCAAAACTGTGAGTTTTGACGATTTCTGCGTAACTGGACCCCGGGGTTCCCAAAATGTTTGGATTGCAGGAGGACCCCAAATCGGTGACTAATAGCATACAAATGTGCCCAGAACAGGCCAAAACTGCGAGTTTTGACCAGTTCCCCATAACTAGACCTCGGGGTTCCCGAAATGTTCGGATTGCAGCGGGAACCAAAATCATTGAGGAATAGCATACAGAACTAGCCAAATTACGCCAAAACTGTGAGTTTTGACGAGTTCCCCATAACCGGACCCCGAGGGTCCGGAAACGTTTGGATCACAGCGGGACCCAAAATCAGTGACTAATAGCATACAAAACTGGCTGGAATAGGCCAAAACTGCGAGTTTCTATGAGTTCCCCGTAACCACACCCGAGGTTCCCAAAACGTTCGGATCACAGCAGGATCCAAAATCAGTGACTAATAGCATAAAAAACTGGCCAGTATAGGCCAAAACTGCGAGTTTTGACAAATTCCCCGTAACCGGACCCAAGGGTTATCGAAGCGTTCAGATCACAGCGGGACCCAAAATCAGTGACTGATAGCATACAAAACTGGCCGGAGTAGGCAAAAACTCAGAGTTTTGACGAGCTCCCGTAACCGGACCCCGGGGTTCCGAAAACGTTCGGATCACAGCGGGATCCAAAATCATTGAGCAATAGCATATAGAACGAGCCAGAATAGGCCGAAACTGCTAGTTTTGATGAGTTCCACGTAACCGGACCCCGAGGTTCCGGAAACATTCGGATCACAACGGGACCCAAAATCAGTGACTAATAGCATACAAAACTGGCCGAAATAGGCCAAAACTGCGAGTTTTGACAAGTTCCCCATAACCGGTCCCCGAGGTTCCCAAAACGTTCGGATCGCAGCACGACCCAAAATCCGTGACGAATAGCATACAAAACTGGCGTGAATAGGTGAAAACTGCGAGTTTTGACGAGTTCCCCGTAACCGGACCATAGGGTTCCCGAAGCGTTCAAATCACAACGGGACCCAAAATCAGTGACTAATAGCATACAAAACTGGTCGGAATAGGCCAAAACTGCGAGTTTTCGCGAGTTCCCCGTAACCGGACCACGTAGTTCCTTAAACATCCAGAACACAACGGGACCCAAAATCAGTTAGTAATAGCATACAAAATTGGCCGGAGTAGGCGAAAACTGCGAGTTTTGACGAGTTCCCGTAATCGGACCAAGGGGTTCGATCCCGAAACGTTCGGATCACAGCGGGACCCAAAATAAGTGACTAATAGCATACAAAACGGGCCGGAGTAGGCAAAAACTGGGAGTTTTGACGAGTTCCCGTAACCGTTCCCCGGGGTTCCGAAAACGTTCGGATCACAGCGGGATCCAAAATCATTGAGCAGTAGCATACAGAACGAGCCAGAATAGGCCGAAACTGCTAGTTTTGACGAGTTCCCCGTAACCGGACCCCGAGGTTCCGGAAACATTTGGATCACAGCGGGACCCAAAATCATTGACTAATAGCATACAAAACAGGCTGGACTAGGCCAAAACTGCGAGTTTTGATGAGTTCCCCTAACCGGACCGAGGGGTTCCCAAAACGTTCGGATCGCAGCGGGATCCAAAATCAGTGAGCAATAGCATGCAGAACTAGTCAGAATAGGCCAAAACTGCGAGTTTTGATGAGTTCGCTGTAACCGGACCCCGATGATTTCGGAAACATCCGGATCACAGTGGGACCCAAAATCAGTCACTAAGTGCATAGAAAACATGCCGAAATAAGCCAAAACTGTGAGTTTTGACGATTTCTGCGTAACTGGACCCCGGGGTTCCCAAAATGTTTGGATTGCAGGAGGACCCCAAATCGGTGACTAATAGCATACAAATGTGCCCAGAACAGGCCAAAACTGCGAGTTTTGACCAGTTCCCCATAACTAGACCTCGGGGTTCCCGAAATGTTCGGATTGCAGCGGGAACCAAAATCATTGAGGAATAGCATACAGAACTAGCCAAATTACGCCAAAACTGTGAGTTTTGACGAGTTCCCCATAACCGGACCCCGAGGGTCCGGAAACGTTTGGATCACAGCGGGACCCAAAATCAGTGA
This sequence comes from Hordeum vulgare subsp. vulgare, assembly GCF_904849725.1. Lineage (NCBI taxonomy): Eukaryota > Viridiplantae > Streptophyta > Magnoliopsida > Poales > Poaceae > Hordeum > Hordeum vulgare. The sequence continues at coordinate 367,775 of NW_025422487.1, forward strand.
CTAATAGCATACAAAACTGGCTGGAATAGGCCAAAACTGCGAGTTTCTATGAGTTCCCCGTAACCACACCCGAGGTTCCCAAAACGTTCGGATCACAGCAGGATCCAAAATCAGTGACTAATAGCATAAAAAACTGGCCAGTATAGGCCAAAACTGCGAGTTTTGACAAATTCCCCGTAACCGGACCCAAGGGTTATCGAAGCGTTCAGATCACAGCGGGACCCAAAATCAGTGACTGATAGCATACAAAACTGGCCGGAGTAGGCAAAAACTCAGAGTTTTGACGAGCTCCCGTAACCGGACCCCGGGGTTCCGAAAACGTTCGGATCACAGCGGGATCCAAAATCATTGAGCAATAGCATATAGAACGAGCCAGAATAGGCCGAAACTGCTAGTTTTGATGAGTTCCACGTAACCGGACCCCGAGGTTCCGGAAACATTCGGATCACAACGGGACCCAAAATCAGTGACTAATAGCATACAAAACTGGCCGAAATAGGCCAAAACTGCGAGTTTTGACAAGTTCCCCATAACCGGTCCCCGAGGTTCCCAAAACGTTCGGATCGCAGCACGACCCAAAATCCGTGACGAATAGCATACAAAACTGGCGTGAATAGGTGAAAACTGCGAGTTTTGACGAGTTCCCCGTAACCGGACCATAGGGTTCCCGAAGCGTTCAAATCACAACGGGACCCAAAATCAGTGACTAATAGCATACAAAACTGGTCGGAATAGGCCAAAACTGCGAGTTTTCGCGAGTTCCCCGTAACCGGACCACGTAGTTCCTTAAACATCCGGAACACAACGGGACCCAAAATCAGTTAGTAATAGCATACAAAATTGGCCGGAGTAGGCGAAAACTGCGAGTTTTGACGAGTTCCCGTAATCGGACCAAGGGGTTCGATCCCGAAACGTTCGGATCACAGCGGGACCCAAAATAAGTGACTAATAGCATACAAAACGGGCCGGAGTAGGCAAAAACTGGGAGTTTTGACGAGTTCCCGTAACCGTTCCCCGGGGTTCCGAAAACGTTCGGATCACAGCGGGATCCAAAATCATTGAGCAATAGCATACAGAACGAGCCAGAATAGGCCGAAACTGCTAGTTTTGACGAGTTCCCCGTAACCGGACCCCGAGGTTCCGGAAACATTTGGATCACAGCGGGACCCAAAATCATTGACTAATAGCATACAAAACAGGCTGGACTAGGCCAAAACTGCGAGTTTTGATGAGTTCCCCTAACCGGACCGAGGGGTTCCCAAAACGTTCGGATCGCAGCGGGATCCAAAATCAGTGAGCAATAGCATGCAGAACTAGTCAGAATAGGCCAAAACTGCGAGTTTTGACGAGTTCGCTGTAACCGGACCCCGATGATTTCGGAAACATCCGGATCACAGTGGGACCCAAAATCAGTCACTAAGTGCATAGAAAACATGCCGAAATAAGCCAAAACTGTGAGTTTTGACGATTTCTGCGTAACTGGACCCCGGGGTTCCCAAAATGTTTGGATTGCAGGAGGACCCCAAATCGGTGACTAATAGCATACAAATGTGCCCAGAACAGGCCAAAACTGCGAGTTTTGACCAGTTCCCCATAACTAGACCTCGGGGTTCCCGAAATGTTTGGATTGCAGCGGGAACCAAAATCATTGAGGAATAGCATACAGAACTAGCCAAAATACGCCAAAACTGTGAGTTTTGACGAGTTCCCCATAACCGGACTCCGAGGGTCCGGAAACGTTTGGATCACAGCGGGACCCAAAATCAGTGACTAATAGCATACAAAACTGGCTGGAATAGGCCAAAACTGCGAGTTTTTATGAGTTCCCCGTAACCACACCTCGGGGTTCCCAAAACGTTCGGATCGCAGCAGGACCCAAAATCAGTGACTAATAGCATACAAAACTGGCCAGTATAGGCCAAAACTGCGAGTTTTGACGAATTCCCCGTAACCGGACCCAAGGGTTCTCGAAGCGTTCAGATCACAACGGGACCCAAAATCAGTGACTAATAACATAGAAAACTGGCCGGAGTAGGCAAAAACTGGGAGTTTTGAAGAGCTCCCGTAACCGGACCCCGGGGTTCCGAAAACGTTCGGATCACAGCGGGATCCGAAATCAGTGAGCAATAGCATACAGAATGAGCCAGAATAGGCCGAAACTGCGAGTTTTGACGAGTTCCCCGTAACCGGACCGCGAGGTTCCGGAAATATTCGGGTCACAGCGGGAACCAAAATCAGTGACTAATAGCATACAAAACTGGCCGAAATAGGCCAACTCTCCGAGTTTTGACGAGTTCCCCATAACCAGACCCCGAGGTTCCCAAAACGTTCGGATCGCAGCAGGACCCAAAATCCGTGACGAATAGCATACAAAACTGGCGTGAATAGGCGAAAACTGCGAGTTTTGACGAGTTCCCCGTAACCGGACCCTAGGGTTCCCGAAGCGTTTGGATCACAACGGGACCCAAAATCAGTGACTAATAGCATACAAAACTGGTCGGAATAGGCCAAAACTGCGAGTTTTCGCGAGTTCCCCGTAACCGGACCACGTAGTTCCTTAAACGTCCGGAACACAACGGGACCCAAAATCAGTTAGTAATAGCAAACAAAATTGGCCGGAGTAGGCGAAACTGCGAGTTTTGCCGAGTTCCCGTAATCGGACCAACGGGTTCGATCCCGAAACGTTCGGATCACAACGGGACCCAAAATCAGTGACTAATAGCATACAACACTGGCTGGACTAGATCAAAACTGCGAGTTTTGATGAGTACCCGTAACCGGACCACGGGGTTCCCAAAACGTTCGGATCGCAGCAGGATCCAAAATCAGTGAGCAATAGCATGCAGAACTAGCCAGAATAGGCCAAAACTGCGAGTTTTGACAAGTTCCCTATAACCGGACCACGATGTTTGGGAAACATCCGGATCACAGCGGGTACCAAAATCAGTGACTAAGTGCATAGAAAACATGCCAAAATAGGCCAAAACTGCGAGTTTTGATGAGTTCTGCGTAACTGGACCCTGGGGTTCCCAAAATGTTTGGATTGTAGGAGGACCCAAAATAAGTGACTAATAGCATACAAACGTGCCCAAAACAGGCCAAAACTGCGAGTTTTGACCAGTTCCCCGTAACTAGACCTCGAGGTTCCCGAAACGTTCGGATCGCAACGGGATCCAAAATCAGTGAGGAATAGCATACAGAACTAGCCAAAATATGCCAAAACTGCGAGTTTTGAAGAGTTCCCCATAACCGGACCTCGAGGGTCCGGAAACGTTTGGATCACAGCGGGACCCAAAATCAGTGAGTAATAGCATACAAAACTGGCTGGAATAGACCTAAACTACGAGTTTTTACGAGTTCCCCGTAACCAGAACCCGGGGTTCCCAAAACGTTCGGATCGCAGCAGGACCCAAAATCAGTGACTAATAGCATACAAAACTGGCCAGTATAGGCCAAAACTACGAGTTTTGACAAATTCCCCGTAACCGGACCCAAGGGTTCTCGAAGCGTTCACATCACAGCGGGACCCAAAATCAGTGACTAATAGCATACAAAACTGGTCGGAGTAGGCAAAAACTCAGAGTTTTGACGAGCTCCCGTAACCGGACCCCGGGGTTCCGAAAACGTTCGGATCACAGCGGGATCCAAAATCATTGAGCAATAGCATACAGAACGAACCAGAATAGGCCGAAACTGCTAGTTTTGATGAGTTCCTCGTAACCGGACCCCGAGCTTCCGGAAACGTTTGGATCACAGCGGGACCCAAAATCAGTGACTAATAGCATACAAAACTGGCTGGAATAGGCCAAAACTGCGAGTTTTGACAAGTTCCCCGTAACCGGACCTCGGGGTTCCCAAAACGTTCGGATCGCAGCAGGACCCAAAATCAGTGACTAATAGCATACAAAACTGGCTAGTATAGGCCAAAACTGCGAGTTTTGACGAGTTCCCCGTAACCGGACCCAAGGGTTCTCGAAGCGTTGAGATCACAACGGGACCCAAAGTCATTGACTAATAGCATAGAAAACTGGCCGTAGTAGGCAAAAACTGGGAGTTTTGACGAGCTCCCGTAACCGGACCCCAGGGTTCCGAAAACGTTCGGATCACAGCGGGATCCGAAATCAGTGAGCAATAGCATACAGAATGAGCCAGAATAGGCCGAAACTGCGAGTTTTGACGAGTTCCCCGTAACCGGACCGCGAGGTTCCGGAAATATTCGGGTCACAGCGGGAACCAAAATCAGTGACTAATAGCATACAAAACTAGCCGAAATAGGCCAACTCTGTGAGTTTTGACGAGTTCCCCATAACCGGACCCCGAGGTTCCCAAAACGTTCGGATCGCAGCAGGACCCAAAATCCGTGACGAATAGCATACAAAACTTGCGTGAAGAGGCGAAAACTGCGAGTTTTGACGAGTTCCCCGTAACCGGACCCTAGGGTTCCCGAAGCGTTCGGATCACAACGGGACACAAAATCAGTGACTAATAGCATACAAAACTGGTCGGAATAGGCCAAAACTACGAGTTTTCGCGAGTTCCCCGTAACCGGATCACGTAGTTCCTTAAACGTAATGAACAAAACGGGACCCAAAATCAGTTAGTAATAGCAAACAAAATTGGCCGGAGTAGGCGAAACTGCGAGTTTTGCCGAGTTCCCGTAATCGGACCAACGGGTTCGATCCCGAAACGTTCGGATCACAACGGGACCCAAAATCAGTGACTAATAGCATACAACACTGGCTGGACTAGATCAAAACTTCGAGTTTTGATGAGTACCCGTAACCGGACCACGGGGTTCCCAAAACGTTCGGATCGCAGCGGGATCCAAAATCAGTGAGCAATAGCATGCAGAACTAGCCAGAATAGGCCAAAACTGCGAGTTTTGACAAGTTCCCTATAACCGAACCACGATGTTTGGGAAACATCCGGATCACAGCGGGACCCAAAATCAGTGACTAAGTGCATAGAAAACATACCAAAATAGGCCAAAACTGCGAGTTTTGATGAGTTCTGCGTAACTGGACTCCGGGGCTCCCAAAATGTTTGGATTGTAGGAGGCCCCCAAATAAGTGACTAATAGCATACAAACGTGCCCAAAACAGGCCAAAACTGCGTGTTTTGACAAGTTCCCCGTAACTAGACCTCGAGGTTCCCGAAACGTTCGGATCGCAACAGGATCCAAAATCAGTGAGGAATAGCATACAGAACTAGCCAAAATATGCCAAAACTGCGAGTTTTGAAGAGTTCCCCATAACCGGACCTCGAGGGTCCGGAAACGTTTGGATCACAGCGGGACCCAAAATCGGTGAGTAACAGCATACAAAACTGGCTGGAATAGACCTAAACTACGAGTTTTTACGAGTTCCCCGTAACCAGACCCCGGGGTTCCCAAAACGTTCGGATCGCAGCAGGACCCAAAATCAGTGACTAATAGCATACAAAACTGGCCAGTATAGGCCAAAACTACGAGTTTTGACAAATTCCCCGTGACCGGACCCAAGGGTTCTCGAAGCGTTCAGATCACAGCGGGACCCAAAATCAGTGACTAATAGCATACAAAACTGGTCGGAGTAGGCAAAAACTCAGAGTTTTGACGAGATCCCGTAACCGGACCCCGGGGTTCCGAAAACGTTCGGATCACAGCGGGATCCAAAATCATTGAGCAATAGCATACAGAACGAGCCAGAATAGGCCGAAACTGCTAGTTTTGATGAGTTCCTCGTAATCGGACCCCGAGGTTCCGGAAACGTTTGGATCACAGCGGGACCCAAAATCAGTGACTAATAGCATACAAAACTGGCTGGAATAGGCCAAAACTGCGAGTTTTGACAAGTTCCCCGTAACCGGACCTCGGGGTTCCCAAAACGTTTGGATCGCAGCAGGACCCAAAATCAGTGACTAATAGCATACAAAACTGGCCAGTATAGGCCAAAACTGCGAGTTTTGACGAGTTCCCCGTAACCGGACCCAAGGGTTCTCGAAGCGTTCAGATCACAACGGGACCCAAAATCAGTGACTAATAGCATAGAAAACTGGCCGGAGTAGGCAAAAACTGGGAGTTTTGACGAGCTCCCGTAACCGGACCCTGGGGTTCCGAAAACGTTCGGATCACAGCGGGATCCGAAATCAGTGAGCAATAGCATACAGAATGAGCCAGAATAGGCCGAAACTGCGAGTTTTGACGAGTTCCCCGTAACCGGACCGCGAGGTTCTGGAAATATTCGGGTCACAGCTGGGAACCAAAATCAGTGACTAATAGCATATAAAATTGGCCGAAATAGGCCAAATCTGCGAGTTTTGACGAGTTCCCCGTAACCGGATTCCGAGGGTCCCAAAACGTTCGGATCGCAGCAGGACCCAAAATCCGTGACGAATAGCATACAAAACTGGCGTGAATAGGCGAAAACTGCGAGTTTTGACGAGTTCCCCGTAACCGGACCCTAGGGTTCCCGAAGCGTTCGGATCACAACGGGACCCAAAATCAGTGACTAATAGCATACAAAACTGGTCGGAATAGGCCAAAACTGCGAGTTTTCGCGAGTTCCCCGTAACCGGACCACGTAGTTCCTTAAACGTCCGGAACACAACGGGACCCAAAATCAGTTAGTAATAGCAAACAAAATTGGCCGGAGTAGGCGAAACTGCGAGTTTTGCCGAGCTCCCGTAATCGGACCAAGGGGTTCGATCCCGAAACGTTCGGATCACAACGGGACCCAAAATCAGTGACTAATAGCATACAATACTGGCTGGACTAGATCAAAACTGCGAGTTTTGATGAGTACCCGTAACCGGACCACGGGGTTCCCAAAACGTTCGGATCGCAGCGGGATCCAAAATCAGTGAGCAATAGCATGCAGAACTAGCCAGAATAGGCCAAAACTGCGAGTTTTGACAAGTTCCCTATAACCGGACCACGATGTTTGGGAAACATCCGGATCACAGCGGGACCCAAAATCAGTGACTAAGTGCATAGAAAACATGCCAAAATAGGCCAAAACTGCGAGTTTTGATGAGTTCTGCGTAACTGGACCCCGGGGTTCCCAAAATGTTTGGATTGTAGGAGGACCCAAAATAAGTGACTAATAGCATACAAACGTGCCCAAAACAGGCCAAAACTGCGAGTTTTGACCAGTTCCCCGTAACTAGACCTCGAGGTTCCCGAAACGTTCGGATCGCAACGGGATCCAAAATCAGTGAGGAATAGCATACAGAACTAGCCAAAATATGCCAAAACTGCGAGTTTTGAAGAGTTCCCCATAACCGGACCTCGAGGGTCCAGAAACGTTTGGATCACAGCGGGACCCAAAATCAGTGAGTAATAGCATACAAAACTGGCTGGAATAGACCTAAACTACGAGTTTTTACGAGTTCCCCGTAACCAGACCCCGGGGTTCCCAAAAAATTCGGATCGCAGCAGGACCCAAAATCAGTGACTAATAGCATACAAAACTGGCCAGTATAGGCCAAAACTACGAGTTTTGACAAATTCCCCGTGACCGGACCCAAGGGTTCTCGAAGCGTTCAGATCACAGCGGGACCCAAAATCAGTGACTAATAGCATACAAAACTGGTCGGAGTAGGCAAAAACTTAGAGTTTTGACGAGCTCCCGTAACCGGACCCCGGGGTTCCGAAAACGTTCGGATCACAGCGGGATCCAAAATCATTGAGCAATAGCATACAGAACGAGCCAGAATAGGCCGAAACTGCTAGTTTTGATGAGTTCCTCGTAACCGGACCCCGAGGTTCCGGAAACGTTTGGATCACAGCGGGACCCAAAATCAGTGACTAATAGCATACAAAACTGGCTGGAATAGGCCAAAACTGCGAGTTTTGACAAGTTCCCCGTAACCGGACCTCGGGGTTCCCAAAACGTTTGGATCGCAGCAGGACCCAAAATCAGTGACTAATAGCATACAAAACTGGCCAGTATAGGCCAAAACTGCGAGTTTTGACGAGTTCCCCGTAACCGGACCCAAGGGTTCTCGAAGCGTTCAGATCACAACGGGACCCAAAATCAGTGACTAATAGCATAGAAAACTGGCCGGAGTAGGCAAAAACTGGGAGTTTTGACGAGCTCCCGTAACCGGACCCTGGGGTTCCGAAAACGTTCGGATCACAGCGGGATCCGAAATCAGTGAGCAATAGCATACAGAATGAGCCAGAATAGGCCGAAACTGCGAGTTTTGACGAGTTCCCCGTAACCGGACCGCGAGGTTCTGGAAATATTCGGGTCAAAGCGGGAACCAAAATCAGTGACTAATAGCATATAAAATTGGCCGAAATAGGCCAAATCTGCGAGTTTTGACGAGTTCCCCATAACCGGACCCCGAGGGTCCCAAAACGTTCGGATCGCAGCAGGACCCAAAATCCGTGACGAATAGCATACAAAACTGGCGTGAATAGGCGAAAACTGCGAGTTTTGACGAGTTCCCCGTAACCGGACCCTAGGGTTCCCGAAGCGTTCGGATCACAACGGGACCCAAAATCAGTGACTAATAGCATACAAAACTGGTCGGAATAGGCCAAAACTGCGAGTTTTCGCGAGTTCCCCGTAACCGGACCACGTAGTTCCTTAAACGTCCGGAACACAACGGGACCCAAAATCAGTTAGTAATAGCAAACAAAATTGGCCGGAGTAGGCGAAACTGCGAGTTTTGCCGAGCTCCCGTAATCGGACCAAGGGGTTCGATCCCGAAACGTTCGGATCACAACGGGACCCAAAATCAGTGACTAATAGCATACAATACTGGCTGGACTAGATCAAAACTGCGAGTTTTGATGAGTACCCGTAACCGGACCACGGGGTTCCCAAAACGTTCGGATCGCAGCGGGATCCAAAATCAGTGAGCAATAGCATGCAGAACTAGCCAGAATAGGCCAAAACTGCGAGTTTTGACAAGTTCCCTATAACCGGACCACGATGTTTGGGAAACATCCGGATCACAGCGGGACCCAAAATCAGTGACTAAGTGCATAGAAAACATGCCAAAATAGGCCAAAACTGCGAGTTTTGATGAGTTCTGCGTAACTGGACCCCGGGGTTCCCAAAATGTTTGGATTGTAGGAGGACCCAAAATAAGTGACTAATAGCATACAAACGTGCCCAAAACAGGCCAAAACTGCGAGTTTTGACCAGTTCCCCGTAACTAGACCTCGAGGTTCCTGAAATGTTCGGATCGCAACGGGATCCAAAATCAGTGAGGAATAGCATACAGAACTAGCCAAAATATGCCAAAACTGCGAGTTTTGAAGAGTTCTCCATAACCGGACCTCGAGGGTCCGTAAACGTTTGGATCACAGCGAGACCCAAAATCAGTGAGTAATAGCATACAAAACTGGCTGGAATAGACCTAAGCTACGAGTTTTTACGAGTTCCCCGTAACCAGACCCCGGGGTTCCCAAAACGTTCGGATCGCAGCGGGACCCAAAATGAGTGACTAATAGCATACAGAACGAGCCAGAATAGGCCGAAACTGCTAGTTTTGACGAGTTCCCCGTAACCGGACCCCGAGGTTCCGGAAATATTCGGGTCACAGCGGGAACCAAAATCAGTGACTAATAGCATACAAAACTGGCCGAAATAGGCCAACTCTGCGAGTTTTGACGAGTTCCCCATAACCGGACCCCGAGGTTCCCAAAACGTTCGGATCGCAGCCGGACCCAAAATCTGTGACGAATAGCATACAAAACTGGCGTGAATAGGCGAAAACTGTGAGTTTTGACGAGTTCCCCATAACCGGTCCCCAAGGGTCCGGAAACGTTTGGATCACAGCGGGACCCAAAATCAGTGACTAATAGCATACAAAACTGGCTGGAATAGGCCAAAACTGCGAGTTTTTACGAGTTCCCCGTAACCAGACCCCGGGGTTCCCAAAACGTTCGGATCGCAGCAGGACCCAAAATCAGTGACTAATAGCATACAAAACTAGCCGGAGTAGGCAAAAACTTGGAGTTTTGACGAGTTCCCGTAACCGGACCCCGGGGTTTCGAAAACGTTCGGATCACAGCGGGATCCAAAATCATTGAGCAATAGCATATAGAACGAGCCAGAATAGGCCAAAACTGCTAGTTTTGGCGAGTTCCCCATAAACGGACCCCGAGGTTCCGGAAACATTCGGATCACAGCGGGACCCAAAATCAGTGACTAATAGCATACAAAACTGGCCGAAATAGGCCAAAACTTCGAGTTTTGACGAGTACCCTATAACCGGACCCCGAGGTTCCCAAAACGTTCGGATCGCAGCCGGACCCAAAATCAGTGATGAATAGCATACAGAACTAGCCTGAATAGACCAAAACTGTGAGTTTTGACGAGTTCCCCATAACCGGACCCCAAGGGTCCGGAAACGTTTGGATCACAGCGGGACCCAAAATCAGTGACTAATAGCATACAAAACTGGCTGGAATAGGCCAAAACTGCGAGTTTTTAGGAGTTCCCCGTAACCAGACCCCGGGGTTCCCGTAACATTCGGATCGCAGCAGGACCCAAAATCAGTGACTAGTAGCATACAAAACTAGCCGGAGTAGGCAAAAACTTGGAGTTTTGACGAGTTCCCGTAACCGGACCCCGGGGTTTCGAAAACGTTCGGATCACAGCGGGATCCAAAATCATTGAGCAATAGCATATAGAACGAGCCAGAATAGGCCAAAACTGCTAGTTTTTGCGAGTTCCCCATAAACGGACCCCGAGGTTCCGGAAACATTCGGATCACAGCGGGACCCAAAATCAGTGACTAATAGCATACAAAACTGGCCGAAATAGGCCAAAACTTCGAGTTTTGACGAGTACCCCATAACCGGACCCCGAGGTTCCCAAAACGTTCGGATCGCAGCCGGACACAAAATCAGTGACGAATAGCATACAGAACTAGCCTGAATAGGCCAAAACTGTGAGTTTTGACGAGTTCCCCATAACCGGACCCCAAGGGTCCGGAAACGTTTGGATCACAGCGGGACCCAAAATCAGTGACTAATAGCATACAAAACTGGCTGGAATAGGCCAAAACTGCGAGTTTTTACGAGTTCCCCGTAACCAGACCCCGGGGTTCCCAAAACGTTCGGATCGCAGCAGGACCCAAAATCAGTGAGTAATAGCATACAAAACTAGCCGGAGTAGTCAAAAACTTGGAGTTTTGACGAGTTCCCGTAACGGGACCCCGGGGTTTCGAAAATGTTCGGATCACAGCGGGATCCAAAATCATTGAGCAATAGCATATAGAACGAGCCAGAATAGGCCAAAACTGCTAGTTTTGGCGAGTTCCCCATAAACGGACCCCGAGGTTTCGGAAACATACGGATCACAGCGGGACCCAAAATCAGTGACTAATAGCATACAAAACTGGCCGAAATAGGCCAAAACTGCGAGTTTTGACGAGTTCCCCATAACCGGACCCCGAGGTTCCCAAAACGTTCGGATCGCAGCCGGACCCAAAATCTGTGACGAATAGCATACAAAACTGGCGTGAATAGGCGAAAACTGTGAGTTTTGACGAGTTCCCCATAACCGGTCCCCAAGGGTCCGGAAACGTTTGGATCACAGCGGGACCCAAAATCAGTGACTAATAGCATACAAAACTGGCTGGAATAGGCCAAAACTGCGAGTTTTTACGAGTTCCCCGTAACCAGACCCCGGGGTTCCCAAAACGTTCGGATCGCAGCAGGACCCAAAATCAGTGACTAATAGCATACAAAACTAGCCGGAGTAGGCAAAAACTTGGAGTTTTGACGAGTTCCCGTAACCGGACCCCGGGGTTTCGAAAACGTTCGGATCACAGCGGGATCCAAAATCATTGAGCAATAGCATATAGAACGAGCCAGAATAGGCCAAAACTGCTAGTTTTGGCGAGTTCCCCATAAACGGACCCCGAGGTTCCGGAAACATTCGGATCACAGCGGGACCCAAAATCAGTGACTAATAGCATACAAAACTGGCCGAAATAGGCCAAAACTTCGAGTTTTGACGAGTACCCTATAACCGGACCCCGAGGTTCCCAAAACGTTCGGATCGCAGCCGGACCCAAAATCAGTGATGAATAGCATACAGAACTAGCCTGAATAGACCAAAACTGTGAGTTTTGACGAGTTCCCCATAACCGGACCCCAAGGGTCCAGAAACGTTTGGATCACAGCGGGACCCAAAATCAGTGACTAATAGCATACAAAACTGGCTGGAATAGGCCAAAACTGCGAGTTTTTAGGAGTTCCCCGTAACCAGACCCCGGGGTTCCCGTAACATTCGGATCGCAGCAGGACCCAAAATCAGTGACTAGTAGCATACAAAACTAGCCGGAGTAGGCAAAAACTTGGAGTTTTGACGAGTTCCCGTAACCGGACCCCGGGGTTTCGAAAACGTTCGGATCACAGCGGGATCCAAAATCATTGAGCAATAGCATATAGAACGAGCCAGAATAGGCCAAAACTGCTAGTTTTGGCGAGTTCCCCATAAACGGACCCCGAGGTTCCGGAAACATTCGGATCACAGCGGGACCCAAAATCAGTGACTAATAGCATACAAAACTGGCCGAAATAGGCCAAAACTTCGAGTTTTGACGAGTACCCCATAACCGGACCCCGAGGTTCCCAAAACGTTCGGATCGCAGCCGGACACAAAATCAGTGACGAATAGCATACAGAACTAGCCTGAATAGGCCAAAACTGTGAGTTTTGACGAGTTCCCCATAACCGGACCCCAAGGGTCCGGAAACGTTTGGATCACAGCGGGACCCAAAATCAGTGACTAATAGCATACAAAACTGGCTGGAATAGGCCAAAACTGCGAGTTTTTACGAGTTCCCCGTAACCAGACCCCGGGGTTCCCAAAACGTTCGGATCGCAGCAGGACCCAAAATCAGTGAGTAATAGCATACAAAACTAGCCGGAGTAGGCAAAAACTTGGAGTTTTGACGAGTTCCCGTAACGGGACCCCGGGGTTTCGAAAATGTTCGGATCACAGCGGGATCCAAAATCATTGAGCAATAGCATATAGAACGAGCCAGAATAGGCCAAAACTGCTAGTTTTGGCGAGTTCCCCATAAACGGACCCCGAGGTTTCGGAAACATACGGATCACAGCGGGACCCAAAATCAGTGACTAATAGCATACAAAACTGGCCTGAATAGGTGAAAACTGCGAGTTTTGACGAGTTCCCCGTAACCGGACCCTAGGGTTCCCGAAGCGTTCAGATCACAACGGGACCCAAAATCAGTGACTAATAGCATAAAAAACTGGTCGGAATAGGCCAAAACTGCGAGTTTTGGCGAGTTCCCCGTAACCGGACCCCGTAGTTCCAAAAACGAACGGATCACAACGGGACCCAAAATCAGTGAGTAATAGCATACAAAATTGGCCGGAGTAGGCGAAAACTGCGAGTTTTGACGAGTTCCCCTTAACCAGACCGCGGGGTTCCTAAAACGTTCGGATCGCAGCAGGACCCAAAATCAATGACTAATAGCATACAAAACTGGCCAGTAGAGGCCAAAATTGCGAGTTTTGACGAATTCCCCGTAACTGGACCCCGGGGTTCTCGAAGCGTTCAGAACACAGCGGGACCCAAAATCAGTGACTAATTGCATACAAAACTGGCTGGAGTAGGCAAAAACTAGGAGTTTTGACGAGTTCCCGTAACCGGACCACGGGGTTCCGAAAATGTTCGGATCACAGCTGGATCCAAAATCAGTGAGCAATAGCATACAGAACGAGCCAGAATAGGCCAAAACTGTGAGTTTTGACGAGTTCCCCGTTACCGGACCCCGAGGTTCCGGAAACATTCGGATCACAGCGGGACCCAAAATCAGTGACTAATGGCATACAAAACTGGCCGAAATAGGCCAAAACTTCGAGTTTTGACCAGTACCCCATAACCGGACCCCGAGGTTCCCAAAACGTTCGGATCGCAGCCGGACCCAAAATCAGTGATGAATAGCATACAGAACTAGCCTGAATAGACCAAAACTGTGAGTTTTGACGAGTTCCCCATAACCGGACCCCAAGGGTCCGGAAACGTTTGGATCACAGCGGGACCCAAAATCAGTGACTAATAGTATACAAAACTGGCTGGAATAGGCCAAAACTGCGAGTTTTTACGAGTTCCCCGTAACCAGACCCCGGGGTTCCCAAAACGTTCGGATCGCAGCAGCACCCAAAATCAGTTACTAATAGCATACAAAACTAGCCGGAGTAGGCAAAAACTTGGAGTTTTGACGAGTTCCCGTAACGGGACCCCGGGGTTTCGAAAATGTTCGGATCACAGCGGGATCCAAAATCATTGAGCAATAGCATATAGAACGAGCCAGAATAGGCCAAAACTGCTAGTTTTGGCGAGTTCCCCATAGACGGACCCCAAGGTTCCGGAAACATACGGATCACAGCGGGACCCAAAATCAGTGACTAATAGCATACAAAACTGGCCAAAATAGGCCAAAACTGCGAGTTTTGACGAGTTCCCCATAACCGGACCCCGAGGTTCCAAAAACGTTCGGATCGCAGCAGGACCCAAAATCCGTGACGAATAGCATACAAAATTGGCCTGAATAGGTGAAAACTGCGAGTTTTGACGAGTTCCCCGTAACTGGACCCTAGGGTTCCCGAAGCGTTCAAATCACAACGGGACCCAAAATCAGTGACTAATAGCATAAAAAACTGGTCGGAATAGGCCAAAACTGCGAGTTTTGGCGAGTTCCCCGTAACCGGACCCCGTAGTTCCTAAAACGAACGGATCACAACGGGACCCAAAATCAGTGAGTAATAGCATACAAAATTGGCCGGAGTAGGCGAAAACTGCGAGTTTTGACGAGTTCCCCTTAACCAGACCGCGGGGTTCCTAAAACGTTCGGATCGCAGCAGGACCCAAAATCAATGACTAATAGCATACAAAACTGGCCAGTAGAGGCCAAAATTGCGAGTTTTGACGAATTCCCCGTAACTGGACCCCGGGGTTCTCGAAGCGTTCAGAACACAGCGGGACCCAAAATCAGTGACCAATTGCATACAAAACTGGCTGGAGTAGGCAAAAACTAGGAGTTTTGACGAGTTCCCGTAACCGGACCACGGGGTTCCGAAAATGTTCGGATCACAGCTGGATCCAAAATCAGTGAGCAATAGCATACAGAACGAGCCAGAATAGGCCAAAACTGTGAGTTTTGACGAGTTCCCCGTTACCGGACCCCGAGGTTCCGGAAACATTCGGATCACAGCGGGACCCAAAATCAGTGACTAATGGCATACAAAACTGGCCGAAATAGGCCAAAACTTCGAGTTTTGACGAGTACCCCATAACCGGACCCCGAGGTTCCCAAAACGTTCGGATCGCAGCCGGACCCAAAATCAGTGATGAATAGCATACAGAACTAGCCTGAATAGACCAAAACTGTGAGTTTTGACGAGTTCCCCATAACCGGACCCCAAGGGTCCGGAAACGTTTGGATCACAGCGGGACCCAAAATCAGTGACTAATAGTATACAAAACTGGCTGGAATAGGCCAAAACTGCGAGTTTTTACGAGTTCCCCGTAACCAGACCCCGGGGTTCCCAAAACGTTCGGATCGCAGCAGCACCCAAAATCAGTTACTAATAGCATACAAAACTAGCCGGAGTAGGCAAAAACTTGGAGTTTTGACGAGTTCCCGTAACGGGACCCCGGGGTTTCGAAAATGTTCGGATCACAGCGGGATCCAAAATCATTGAGCAATAGCATATAGAACGAGCCAGAATAGGCCAAAACTGCTAGTTTTGGCGAGTTCCCCATAGACGGACCCCGAGGTTCCGGAAACATACGGATCACAGCGGGACCCAAAATCAGTGACTAATAGCATACAAAACTGGCCAAAATAGGCCAAAACTGCGAGTTTTGACGAGTTCCCCATAACCGGACCCCGAGGTTCCAAAAACGTTCGGATCGCAGCAGGACCCAAAATCCGTGACGAATAGCATACAAAATTGGCCTGAATAGGTGAAAACTGCGAGTTTTGACGAGTTCCCCGTAACTGGACCCTAGGGTTCCCGAAGCGTTCAGATCACAACGGGACCCAAAATCAGTGACTAATAGCATAAAAAACTGGTCGGAATAGGCCAAAACTGCGAGTTTTGGCGAGTTCCCCGTAACCGGACCCCGTAGTTCCTAAAACGAACGGATCACAACGGGACCCAAAATCAGTGAGTAATAGCATACAAAATTGGCCGGAGTAGGCGAAAACTGCGAGTTTTGACGAGTTCCCCTTAACCAGACCGCGGGGTTCCTAAAACGTTCGGATCGCAGCAGGACCCAAAATCAATGACTTATAGCATACAAAACTGGCCAGTAGAGGCCAAAATTGCGAGTTTTGACGAATTCCCCGTAACTGGACCCCGGGGTTCTCGAAGCGTTCAGAACACAGCGGGACCCAAAATCAGTGACTAATTGCATACAAAACTGGCTGGAGTAGGCAAAAACTAGGAGTTTTGACGAGTTCCCGTAACCGGACCACGGGGTTCCGAAAATGTTCGGATCACAGCTGGATCCAAAATCAGTGAGCAATAGCATACAGAACGAGCCAGAATAGGCCAAAACTGTGAGTTTTGACGAGTTCCCCGTTACCGGACCCCGAGGTTCCGGAAACATTCGGATCACAGCGGGACCCAAAATCAGTGACTAATGGCATACAAAACTGGCCGAAATAGGCCAAAACTTCGAGTTTTGACGAGTACCCCATAACCGGACCCCGAGGTTCCCAAAACGTTCGGATCGCAGCCGGACCCAAAATCAGTGATGAATAGCATACAGAACTAGCCTGAATAGACCAAAACTGTGAGTTTTGACGAGTTCCCCATAACCGGACCCCAAGGGTCCGGAAACGTTTGGATCACAGCGGGACCCAAAATCAGTGACTAATAGCATACAAAACTGGCTGGAATAGGCCAAAACTGCGAGTTTTTACGAGTTCCCCGTAACCAGACCCCGGGGTTCCCGTAACATTCGGATCGCAGCAGGACCCAAAATCAGTTACTAATAGCATACAAAACTAGCCGGAGTAGGCAAAAACTTGGAGTTTTGACGAGTTCCCGTAACGGGACCCCGGGGTTTCGAAAATATTCGGATCACAGCGGGATCCAAAATCATTGAGCAATAGCATATAGAACGAGCCAGAATAGGCCAAAACTGCTAGTTTTGGCGAGTTCCCCATAAACGGACACCGAGGTTCCGGAAACATACGGATCACAGCGGGACCCAAAATCAGTGACTAATAGCATACAAAACTGGCCAAAATAGGCCAAAACTGCGAGTTTTGACGAGTACCCCATAACCGGACCCCGAGGTTCCCAAAACGTTCAGATCGCAGCAGGACCCAAAATCCGTGACGAATAGCATACAAAATTGGCCTGAATAGGTGAAAACTGCGAGTTTTGACGAGTTCCCCGTAACTGGACCCTAGGGTTCCCGAAGCGTTCAGATCACAACGGGACCCAAAATCAGTGACTAATAGCATAAAAAACTGGTCGGAATAGGCCAAAACTGCGAGTTTTGGCGAGTTCCCCGTAACCGGACCCCGTAGTTCCTAAAACGAACGGATCACAACGGGACCCAAAATCAGTGAGTAATAGCATACAAAATTGGCCGGAGTAGGCGAAAACTGCGAGTTTTGACGAGTTCCCCTTAACCAGACCGCGGGGTTCCTAAAACGTTCGGATCGCAGCAGGACCCAAAATCAATGACTTATAGCATACAAAACTGGCCAGTAGAGGCCAAAATTGCGAGTTTTGACGAATTCCCCGTAACTGGACCCCGGGGTTCTCGAAGCGTTCAGAACACAGCGGGACCCAAAATCAGTGACTAATTGCATACAAAACTGGCTGGAGTAGGCAAAAACTAGGAGTTTTGACGAGTTCCCGTAACCGGACCACGGGGTTCCGAAAATGTTCGGATCACAGCTGGATCCAAAATCAGTGAGCAATAGCATACAGAACGAGCCAGAATAGGCCAAAACTGTGAGTTTTGACGAGTTCCCCGTTACCGGACCCCGAGGTTCCGGAAACATTCGGATCACAGCGGGACCCAAAATCAGTGACTAATGGCATACAAAACTGGCCGAAATAGGCCAAAACTTCGAGTTTTGACGAGTACCCCATAACCGGACCCCGAGGTTCCCAAAACGTTCGGATCGCAGCCGGACCCAAAATCAGTGATGAATAGCATACAGAACTAGCCTGAATAGACCAAAACTGTGAGTTTTGACGAGTTCCCCATAACCGGACCCCAAGGGTCCAGAAACGTTTGGATCACAGCGGGACCCAAAATCAGTGACTAATAGCATACAAAACTGGCTGGAATAGGCCAAAACTGCGAGTTTTTAGGAGTTCCCCGTAACCAGACCCCGGGGTTCCCGTAACATTCGGATCGCAGCAGGACCCAAAATCAGTGACTAATAGCATACAAAACTAGCCGGAGTAGGCAAAAACTTGGAGTTTTGACGAGTTCCCGTAACCGGACCCCGGGGTTTCGAAAATGTTCGGATCACAGCGGGATCCAAAATCATTGAGCAATAGCATATAGAACGAGCGAGAATAGGCCAAAACTGCTAGTTTTGGCGAGTTCCCCATAAACGGACCCCGAGGTTCCGGAAACATTCGGATCACAGCGGGACCCAAAATCAGTGACTAATAGCATACAAAACTGGCCGAAATAGGCCAAAACTTCGAGTTTTGACGAGTACCCCATAACCGGACCCCGAGGTTCCCAAAACGTTCAGATCGCAGCCGGACACAAAATCAGTGACGAATAGCATACAGAACTAGCCTGAATAGGCCAAAACTGTGAGTTTTGACGAGTTCCCCATAACCGGACCCCAAGGGTCCGGAAACGTTTGGATCACAGCGGGACCCAAAATCAGTGACTAATAGCATACAAAACTGGCTGGAATAGGCCAAAACTGCGAGTTTTTAGGAGTTCCCCGTAACCAGACCCCGGGGTTCCCGTAACATTCGGATCGCAGCAGGACCCAAAATCAGTGACTAATAGCATACAAAACTAGCCGGAGTAGGCAAAAACTTGGAGTTTTGACGAGTTCCCGTAACCGGACCCCGGGGTTTCGAAAATGTTCGGATCACAGCGGGATCCAAAATCATTGAGCAATAGCATATAGAACGAGCCAGAATAGGCCAAAACTGCTAGTTTTGGCGAGTTCCCCATAAACGGACCCCGAGGTTCCGGAAACATTCGGATCACAGCGGGACCCAAAATCAGTGACTAATAGCATACAAAACTGGCCGAAATAGGCCAAAACTTCGAGTTTTGACGAGTACCCCATAACCGGACCCCGAGGTTCCCAAAACGTTCGGATCGCAGCCGGACACAAAATCAGTGACGAATAGCATACAGAACTAGCCTGAATAGGCCAAAACTGTGAGTTTTGACGAGTTCCCCATAACCGGACCCCAAGGGTCCGGAAACGTTTGGATCACAGCGGGACCCAAAATCAGTGACTAATAGCATACAAAACTGGCTGGAATAGGCCAAAACTGTGAGTTTTTACGAGTTCCCCGTAACCAGACCCCGGGGTTCCCAAAACGTTCGGATCGCAGCAGGACCCAAAATCAGTGACTAATAGCATACAAAACTAGCCGGAGTAGGCAAAAACTTGGAGTTTTGACGAGTTCCCGTAACGGGACCCCGGGGTTTCGAAAACGTTCGGATCACAGCGGGATCCAAAATCATTGAGCAATAGCATATAGAACGAGCCAGAATAGGCCAGAACTGCTAGTTTTGGCGAGTTCCCCATAAACGGGCCCCGAGGTTCCGGAAACATTCGGATCAGAGCGGGACCCAAGATCAGTGACTAATAGCATGCAAAACTGGCCGAAATAGGCCAAAACTGCGAGTTTTGACGAGTTCCCTGTACCCGGACCCCGAGGTTCCAAAAACGTTCGGATCGCAGCAGGACCCAAAATCCGTGACTAATTGCATACAAAACTGGCCTGAATAGGTGAAAACTGCGAGTTTTGACGAGTTCCCCGTAACCGGACCCTAGGGTTCCCGAAGCGTTCAGATCACAACGGGACCCAAAATCAGTGACTAATAGCATAAAAAACTGGTCGGAATAGGCCAAAACTGCGAGTTTTGGCGAGTTCCCCGTAACCGGACCCCGTAGTTCCTAAAACGAACGGTTCACAACGGGACCCAAAATCAGTGAGTAATAGCATACAAAATTGGCCGGAGTAGGCGAAAACTGCGAGTTTTGACGAGTTCCCCGTAACCAGACCCCGGGGTTCCCAAAACGTTCGGATCGCAGCAGGACCCAAAATCAATGACTAATAGCATACAAAACTGGCCAGTAGAGGCCAAAATTGCGAGTTTTGACGAATTCCCCGTAACTGGACCCCGGGGTTCTCGAAGCGTTCAGAACACAGCGGGACCCAAAATCAGTGACTAATTGCATACAAAACTGGCTGGAGTAGGCAAAAACTAGGAGTTTTGACGAGTTCCCGTAACCGGACCACGGGGTTCCGAAAATGTTCGGATCACAGCTGGATCCAAAATCAGTGAGCAATAGCATATAGAACGAGGCAGAATAGGCCAAAACTGTGAGTTTTGATGAGTTCCCCGTTACCGGACCCCGAGGTTCCGGAAACATTCGGATCACAGCGGGACCCAAAATCAGTGACTAATGGCATACAAAACTGGCCGAAATAGGCCAAAACTTCGAGTTTTGACGAGTACCCCATAACCGGACCCCGAGGTTCCCAAAACGTTCGGATCGCAGCCGGACCCAAAATCAGTGATGAATTGCATACAGAACTAGCCTGAATAGACCAAAACTGTGAGTTTTGACGAGTTCCCCATAACCGGACCCCAAGGGTCCGGAAACGTTTGGATCACAGCGGGACCCAAAATCAGTGACTAATAGCATACAAAACTGGCTGGAATAGGCCAAAACTGCGAGTTTTTAGGAGTTCCCCGTAACCAGACCCCGGGGTTCCCGTAACATTCGGATCGCAGCAGGACCCAAAATCAGTGACTAATAGCATACAAAACTAGCCGGAGTAGGCAAAAACTTGGAGTTTTGACGAGTTCCCGTAACCGGACCCCGGGGTTTCGAAAACGTTCGGATCACAGCGGGATCCAAAATCATTGAGCAATAGCATATAGAACGAGCCAGAATAGGCCAAAACTGCTAGTTTTGGCGAGTTCCCCATAAACGGACCCCGAGGTTCCGGAAACATTCGGATCACAGCGGGACCCAAAATCAGTGACTAATAGCATACAAAACTGGCCGAAATAGGCCAAAACTTCGAGTTTTGACGAGTACCCCATAACCGGACCCCGAGGTTCCCAAAACGCTCGGATCGCAGCCGGACACAAAATCAGTGACGAATAGCATATAGAACGAGCCAGAATAGGCCAAAACTGCTAGTTTTGACGAGTTCCCCATAACCGGACCCCGAGGTTCCGGAAACATTCGGATCACAGCGGGACCCAAAATCAGTGACTAATAGCATACAAAACTGGCCGAAATAGGCCAAAACTTCGAGTTTTGACGAGTACCCCATAACCGGACCCCGAGGTTCCCAAAACGTTCGGATCGCAGCCGGACACAAAATCAGTGACGAATAGCATACAGAACTAGCCTGAATAGGCCAAAACTGTGAGTTTTGACGAGTTCCCCATAACCGGACCCCAAGGGTCCGGAAACGTTTGGATCACAGCGGGACCCAAAATCAGTGACTAATAGCATACAAAACTGGCTGGAATAGGCCAAAACTGCGAGTTTTTATGAGTTCCCCGTAACCAGACCCCGGGGTTCCCAAAACGTTCGGATCGCAGCAGGACCCAAAATCAGTGACTAATAGCATACAAAACTAGCCGGAGTAGGCAAAAACTTGGAGTTTTGACGAGTTCCCGTAACGGGACCCCGGGGTTTCGAAAACGTTCGGATCACAGCGGGATCCAAAATCATTGAGCAATAGCATATAGAACGAGCCAGAATAGGCCAGAACTGCTAGTTTTGGCGAGTTCCCCATAAACGGGCCCCGAGGTTCCGGAAACATTCGGATCAGAGCGGGACCCAAGATCAGTGACTAATAGCATGCAAAACTGGCCGAAATAGGCCAAAACTGCGAGTTTTGACGAGTTCCCTGTACCCGGACCCCGAGGTTCCAAAAACGTTCGGATCGCAGCAGGACCCAAAATCCGTGACTAATTGCATACAAAACTGGCCTGAATAGGTGAAAACTGCGAGTTTTGACGAGTTCCCCGTAACCGGACCCTAGGGTTCCCGAAGCGTTCAGATCACAACGGGACCCAAAATCAGTGACTAATAGCATAAAAAACTGGTCGGAATAGGCCAAAACTGCGAGTTTTGGCGAGTTCCCCGTAACCGGACCCCGTAGTTCCTAAAACGAACGGTTCACAACGGGACCCAAAATCAGTGAGTAATAGCATACAAAATTGGCCGGAGTAGGCGAAAACTGCGAGTTTTGACGAGTTCCCCGTAACCAGACCCCGGGGTTCCCAAAACGTTCGGATCGCAGCAGGACCCAAAATCAATGACTAATAGCATACAAAACTGGCCAGTAGAGGCCAAAATTGCGAGTTTTGACGAATTCCCCGTAACTGGACCCCGAGGTTCTCGAAGCGTTCAGAACACAGCGGGACCCAAAATCAGTGACTAATTGCATACAAAACTGGCTGGAGTAGGCAAAAACTAGGAGTTTTGACGAGTTCCTGTAACCGGACCACGGGGTTCCGAAAATGTTCGGATCACAGCTGGATCCAAAATCAGTGAGCAATAGCATATAGAACGAGGCAGAATAGGCCAAAACTGTGAGTTTTGATGAGTTCCCCGTTACCGGACCCCGAGGTTCCGGAAACATTCGGATCACAGCGGGACCCAAAATCAGTGACTAATGGCATACAAAACTGGCCGAAATAGGCCAAAACTTCGAGTTTTGACGAGTACCCCATAACCGGACCCCGAGGTTCCCAAAACGTTCGGATCGCAGCCGGACCCAAAATCAGTGATGAATTGCATACAGAACTAGCCTGAATACACCAAAACTGTGAGTTTTGACGAGTTCCCCATAACCGGACCCCAAGGGTCCGGAAACGTTTGGATCACAGCGGGACCCAAAATCAGTGACTAATAGCATACAAAACTGGCTGGAATAGGCCAAAACTGCGAGTTTTTAGGAGTTCCCCGTAACCAGACCCCGGGGTTCCCGTAACATTCGGATCGCAGCAGGACCCAAAATCAGTGACTAATAGCATACAAAACTAGCCGGAGTAGGCAAAAACTTGGAGTTTTGACGAGTTCCCGTAACAGGACCCCGGGGTTTCGAAAACGTTCGGATCACAGCGGGATCCAAAATCATTGAGCAATAGCATATAGAACGAGCCAGAATAGGCCAAAACTGCTAGTTTTGGCGAGTTCCCCATAAACGGACCCCGAGGTTCCGGAAACATTCGGATCACAGCGGGACACAAAATCAGTGACTAATAGCATACAAAACTGGCCGAAATAGGCCAAAACTTCGAGTTTTGACGAGTACCCCATAACCGGACCCCGAGGTTCCCAAAACGTTCGGATCGCAGCCGGACACAAAATCAGTGACGAATAGCATACAGAACTAGCCTGAATAGGCCAAAACTGTGAGTTTTGACGAGTTCCCCATAACCGGACCCCGAGGTTCCGGAAACATTCGGATCACAGCGGGACCCAAAATCAGTGACTAATAGCATACAAAACTGGCCGAAATAGGCCAAAACTTCGAGTTTTGACGAGTACCCCATAACCGGACCCCGAGGTTCCCAAAACGTTCGGATCGCAGCCGGACACAAAATCAGTGACGAATAGCATACAGAACTAGCCTGAATAGGCCAAAACTGTGAGTTTTGACGAGTTCCCCATAACCGGACCCCAAGGGTCCGGAAACGTTTGGATCACAGCGGGACCCAAAATCAGTGACTAATAGCATACAAAACTGGCTGGAATAGGCCAAAACTGCGAGTTTTTACGAGTTCCCCGTAACCAGACCCCGGGGTTCCCAAAACGTTCGGATCGCAGCAGGACCCAAAATCAGTGACTAATAGCATACAAAACTAGCCGGAGTAGGCAAAAACTTGGAGTTTTGACGAGTTCCCGTAACGGGACCCCGGGGTTTCGAAAACGTTCGGATCACAGCGGGATCCAAAATCATTGAGCAATAGCATATAGAACGAGCCAGAATAGGCCAGAACTGCTAGTTTTGGCGAGTTCCCCATAAACGGGCCCCGAGGTTCCGGAAACATTCGGATCAGAGCGGGACCCAAGATCAGTGACTAATAGCATGCAAAACTGGCCGAAATAGGCCAAAACTGCGAGTTTTGACGAGTTCCCTGTACCCGGACCCCGAGGTTCCAAAAACGTTCGGATCGCAGCAGGACCCAAAATCCGTGACTAATTGCATACAAAACTGGCCTGAATAGGTGAAAACTGCGAGTTTTGACGAGTTCCCCGTAACCGGACCCTAGGGTTCCCGAAGCGTTCAGATCACAACGGGACCCAAAATCAGTGACTAATAGCATAAAAAACTGGTCGGAATAGGCCAAAACTGCGAGTTTTGGCGAGTTCCCCGTAACCGGACCCCGTAGTTCCTAAAACGAACGGTTCACAACGGGACCCAAAATCAGTGAGTAATAGCATACAAAATTGGCCGGAGTAGGCGAAAACTGCGAGTTTTGACGAGTTCCCCGTAACCAGACCCCGGGGTTCCCAAAACGTTCGGATCGCAGCAGGACCCAAAATCAATGACTAATAGCATACAAAACTGGCCAGTAGAGGCCAAAATTGCGAGTTTTGACGAATTCCCCGTAACTGGACCCCGAGGTTCTCGAAGCGTTCAGAACACAGCGGGACCCAAAATCAGTGACTAATTGCATACAAAACTGGCTGGAGTAGGCAAAAACTAGGAGTTTTGACGAGTTCCCGTAACCGGACCACGGGGTTCCGAAAATGTTCGGATCACAGCTGGATCCAAAATCAGTGAGCAATAGCATATAGAACGAGGCAGAATAGGCCAAAACTGTGAGTTTTGATGAGTTCCCCGTTACCGGACCCCGAGGTTCCGGAAACATTCGGATCACAGCGGGACCCAAAATCAGTGACTAATGGCATACAAAACTGGCCGAAATAGGCCAAAACTTCGAGTTTTGACGAGTACCCCATAACCGGACCCCGAGGTTCCCAAAACGTTCGGATCGCAGCCGGACCCAAAATCAGTGATGAATTGCATACAGAACTAGCCTGAATAGACCAAAACTGTGAGTTTTGACGAGTTCCCCATAACCGGACCCCAAGGGTCCGGAAACGTTTGGATCACAGCGGGACCCAAAATCAGTGACTAATAGCATACAAAACTGGCTGGAATAGGCCAAAACTGCGAGTTTTTAGGAGTTCCCCGTAACCAGACCCCGGGGTTCCCGTAACATTCGGATCGCAGCAGGACCCAAAATCAGTGACTAATAGCATACAAAACTAGCCGGAGTAGGCAAAAACTTGGAGTTTTGACGAGTTCCCGTAACCGGACCCCGGGGTTTCGAAAACGTTCGGATCACAGCGGGATCCAAAATCATTGAGCAATAGCATATAGAACGAGCCAGAATAGGCCAAAACTGCTAGTTTTGGCGAGTTCCCCATAAACGGACCCCGAGGTTCCGGAAACATTCGGATCACAGCGGGACCCAAAATCAGTGACTAATAGCATACAAAACTGGCCGAAATAGGCCAAAACTTCGAGTTTTGACGAGTACCCCATAACCGGACCCCGAGGTTCCCAAAACGTTCGGATCGCAGCCGGACACAAAATCAGTGACGAATAGCATACAGAACTAGCCTGAATAGGCCAAATCTGTGAGTTTTGACGAGTTCCCCATAACCGGACCCCGAGGTTCCGGAAACATTCGGATCACAGCGGGACCCAAAATCAGTGACTAATAGCATACAAAACTGGCCGAAATAGGCCAAAACTTCGAGTTTTGACGAGTACCCCATAACCGGACCCCGAGGTTCCCAAAACGTTCGGATCGCAGCCGGACACAAAATCAGTGACGAATAGCATACAGAACTAGCCTGAATAGGCCAAAACTGTGAGTTTTGACGAGTTCCCCATAACCGGACCCCAAGGGTCCGGAAACGTTTGGATCACAGCGGGACCCAAAATCAGTGACTAATAGCATACAAAACTGGCTGGAATAGGCCAAAACTGCGTGTTTTTACGAGTTCCCCGTAACCAGACCCCGGGGTTCCCAAAACGTTCGGATCGCAGCAGGACCCAAAATCAGTGACTAATAGCATACAAAACTAGCCGGAGTAGGCAAAAACTTGGAGTTTTGACGAGTTCCCGTAACGGGACCCCGGGGTTTCGAAAACGTTCGGATCACAGCGGGATCCAAAATCATTGAGCAATAGCATATAGAACGAGCCAGAATAGGCCAGAACTGCTAGTTTTGGCGAGTTCCCCATAAACGGGCCCCGAGGTTCCGGAAACATTCGGATCAGAGCGGGACCCAAGATCAGTGACTAATAGCATGCAAAACTGGCCGAAATAGGCCAAAACTGCGAGTTTTGACGAGTTCCCTGTACCCGGACCCCGAGGTTCCAAAAACGTTCGGATCGCAGCAGGACCCAAAATCCGTGACTAATTGCATACAAAACTGGCCTGAATAGGTGAAAACTGCGAGTTTTGACGAGTTCCCCGTAACCGGACCCTAGGGTTCCCGAAGCGTTCAGATCACAACGGGACCCAAAATCAGTGACTAATAGCATAAAAAACTGGTCGGAATAGGCCAAAACTGCGAGTTTTGGCGAGTTCCCCGTAACCGGACCCCGTAGTTCCTAAAACGAACGGTTCACAACGGGACCCAAAATCAGTGAGTAATAGCATACAAAATTGGCCGGAGTAGGCGAAAACTGCGAGTTTTGACGAGTTCCCCGTAACCAGACCCCGGGGTTCCCAAAACGTTCGGATCGCAGCAGGACCCAAAATCAATGACTAATAGCATACAAAACTGGCCAGTAGAGGCCAAAATTGCGAGTTTTGACGAATTCCCCGTAACTGGACCCCGGGGTTCTCGAAGCGTTCAGAACACAGCGGGACCCAAAATCAGTGACTAATTGCATACAAAACTGGCTGGAGTAGGCAAAAACTAGGAGTTTTGACGAGTTCCCGTAACCGGACCACGGGGTTCCGAAAATGTTCGGATCACAGCTGGATCCAAAATCAGTGAGCAATAGCATATAGAACGAGGCAGAATAGGCCAAAACTGTGAGTTTTGATGAGTTCCCCGTTACCGGACCCCGAGGTTCCGGAAACATTCGGATCACAGCGGGACCCAAAATCAGTGACTAATGGCATACAAAACTGGCCGAAATAGGCCAAAACTTCGAGTTTTGACGAGTACCCCATAACCGGACCCCGAGGTTCCCAAAACGTTCGGATCGCAGCCGGACCCAAAATCAGTGATGAATTGCATACAGAACTAGCCTGAATAGACCAAAACTGTGAGTTTTGACGAGTTCCCCATAACCGGACCCCAAGGGTCCGGAAACGTTTGGATCACAGCGGGACCCAAAATCAGTGACTAATAGCATACAAAACTGGTTGGGATAGGCCAAAACTGCGAGTTTTTAGGAGTTCCCCGTAACCAGACCCCGGGGTTCCCGTAACATTCGGATCGCAGCACGACCCAAAATCAGTGACTAATAGCATACAAAACTAGCCGGAGTAGGCAAAAACTTGGAGTTTTGACGAGTTCCCGTAACCGGACCCCGGGGTTTCGAAAACGTTCGGATCACAGCGGGATCCAAAATCATTGAGCAATAGCATATAGAACGAGCCAGAATAGGCCAAAACTGCTAGTTTTGGCGAGTTCCCCATAAACGGACCCCGAGGTTCCGGAAACATTCGGATCACAGCGGGACCCAAAATCAGTGACTAATAGCATACAAAACTGGCCGAAATAGGCCAAAACTTCGAGTTTTGACGAGTACCCCATAACCGGACCCCGAGGTTCCCAAAACGTTCGGATCGCAGCCGGACACAAAATCAGTGACGAATAGCATACAGAACTAGCCTGAATAGGCCAAAACTGTGAGTTTTGACGAGTTCCCCATAACCGGACCCCAAGGGTCCGGAAACGTTTGGATCACAGCGGGACCCAAAATCAGTGACTAATAGCATACAAAACTGGCTGGAATAGGCCAAAACTGCGAGTTTTTACGAGTTCCCCGTAACCAGACCCCGGGGTTCCCAAAACGTTCGGATCGCAGCAGCACCCAAAATCAGTTACTAATAGCATACAAAACTAGCCGGAGTAGGCAAAAACTTGGAGTTTTGACGAGTTCCCGTAACGGGACCCCGGGGTTCCGAAAATGTTCGGATCACAGCGGGATCCAAAATCATTGAGCAATAGCATATAGAACGAGCCAGAATAGGCCAAAACTGCTAGTTTTGGCGAGTTCCCCATAAACGGACCCCGAGGTTCCGGAAACATACGGATCACAGCGGGACCCAAAATCAGTGACTAATAGCATACAAAACTGGCCAAAATAGGCCAAAACTGCGAGTTTTGACGAGTTCCCCATAACCGGACCCCGAGGTTCCAAAAACGTTCGGATCGCAGCAGGACCCAAAATCCGTGACGAATAGCATACAAAATTGGCCTGAATAGGTGAAAACTGCGAGTTTTGACGAGTTCCCCGTAACTGGACCCTAGGGTTCCCGAAGCGTTCAGATCACAACGGGACCCAAAATCAGTGACTAATAGCATAAAAAACTGGTCGGAATAGGCCAAAACTGCGAGTTTTGGCGAGTTCCCCGTAACCGGACCCCGTAGTTCCTAAAACGAACGGATCACAACGGGACCCAAAATCAGTGAGTAATAGCATACAAAATTGGCCGGAGTAGGCGAAAACTGCGAGTTTTGACGAGTTCCCCGTAACCAGACCCCGGGGTTCCTAAAATGTTCGGATCGCAGCAGGACCCAAAATCAATGACTAATAGCATACAAAACTGGCCAGTAGAGGCCAAAATTGCGAGTTTTGACGAATTCCCCGTAACTGGACCCCGGGGTTCTCGAAGCGTTCAGAACACAGCGGGACCCAAAATCAGTGCCTAATTGCATACAAAACTGGCTGGAGTAGGCAAAAACTAGGAGTTTTGACGAGTTCCCGTAACCGGACCACGGGGTTCCGAAAATGTTCGGATCACAGCTGGATCCAAAATCAGTGAGCAATAGCATACAGAACGAGCCAGAATAGGCCAAAACTGTGAGTTTTGACGAGTTCCCCGTTACCGGACCCCGAGGTTCCGGAAACATTCGGATCACAGCGGGACCCAAAATCAGTGACTAATGGCATACAAAACTGGCCGAAATAGGCCAAAACTTCGAGTTTTGACGAGTACCCCATAACCGGACCCCGAGGTTCCCAAAACGTTCGGATCGCAGCCGGACCCAAAATCAGTGATGAATAGCATACAGAACTAGCCTGAATAGACCAAAACTGTGAGTTTTGACGAGTTCCCCATAACCGGACCCCAAGGGTCCGGAAACGTTTGGATCACAGCGGGACCCAAAATCAGTGACTAATAGCATACAAAACTGGCTGGAATAGGCCAAAACTGCGAGTTTTTAGGAGTTCCCCGTAACCAGACCCCGGGGTTCCCGTAACATTCGGATCGCAGCAGGACCCAAAATCAGTGACTAATAGCATACAAAACTAGCCGGAGTAGGCAAAAACTTGGAGTTTTGACGAGTTCCCGTAACCGGACCCCGGGGTTTCGAAAATGTTCGGATCACAGCGGGATCCAAAATCATTGAGCAATAGCATATAGAACGAGCGAGAATAGGCCAAAACTGCTAGTTTTGGCGAGTTCCCCATAAACGGACCCCGAGGTTCCGGAAACATTCGGATCACAGCGGGACCCAAAATCAGTGACTAATAGCATACAAAACTGGCTGAAATAGGCCAAAACTTCGAGTTTTGACGAGTACCCCATAACCGGACCCCGAGGTTCCCAAAACGTTCGGATCGCAGCCGGACACAAAATCAGTGACGAATAGCATACAGAACTAGCCTGAATAGGCCAAAACTGTGAGTTTTGACGAGTTCCCCATAACCGGACCCCAAGGGTCCGGAAACATTTGGATCACAGCGGGACCCAAAATCAGTGACTAATAGCATACAAAACTGGCTGGAATAGGCCAAAACTGCGAGTTTTTAGGAGTTCCCCGTAACCAGACCCCGGGGTTCCCGTAACATTCGGATCGCAGCAGGACCCAAAATCAGTGACTAATAGCATACAAAACTAGCCGGAGTAGGCAAAAACTTGGAGTTTTGACGAGTTCCCGTAACCGGACCCCGGGGTTTCGAAAATGTTCGGATCACAGCGGGATCCAAAATCATTGAGCAATAGCATATAGAACGAGCCAGAATAGGCCAAAACTGCTAGTTTTGGCGAGTTCCCCATAAACGGACCCCGAGGTTCCGGAAACATTCGGATCACAGCGGGACCCAAAATCAGTGACTAATAGCATACAAAACTGGCCGAAATAGGCCAAAACTTCGAGTTTTGACGAGTACCCCATAACCGGACCCCGAGGTTCCCAAAACGTTCGGATCGCAGCCGGACACAAAATCAGTGACGAATAGCATACAGAACTAGCCTGAATAGGCCAAAACTGTGAGTTTTGACGAGTTCCCCATAACCGGACCCCAAGGGTCCGTAAACGTTTGGATCACAGCGGGACCCAAAATCAGTGACTAATAGCATACAAAACTAGCTGGAATAGGCCAAAACTGCGAGTTTTTACGAGTTCCCCGTAACCAGACCCCGGTGTTCCCAAAACGTTCGGATCGCAGCAGGACCCAAAATCAGTGACTAATAGCATACAAAACTAGCCGGAGTAGGCAAAAACTTGGAGTTTTGACGAGTTCCCGTAACGGGACCCGGGGTTTCGAAAACGTTCGGATCACAGCGGGATCCAAAATCATTGAGCAATAGCATATAGAACGAGCCAGAATAGGCCAGAACTGCTAGTTTTGGCGAGTTCCCCATAAACGGGCCCCGAGGTTCCGGAAACATTCGGATCAGAGCGGGACCCAAGATCAGTGACTAATAGCATGCAAAACTGGCCGAAATAGGCCAAAACTGCGAGTTTTGACGAGTTCCCTGTACCCGGACCCCGAGGTTCCAAAAACGTTCGGATCGCAGCAGGACCCAAAATCCGTGACTAATTGCATACAAAACTGGCCTGAATAGGTGAAAACTGCGAGTTTTGACGAGTTCCCCGTAACCGGACCCTAGGGTTCCCGAAGCGTTCAGATCACAACGGGACCCAAAATCAGTGACTAATAGCATAAAAAACTGGTCGGAATAGGCCAAAACTGCGAGTTTTGGCGAGTTCCCCGTAACCGGACCCCGTAGTTCCTAAAACGAACGGTTCACAACGGGACCCAAAATCAGTGAGTAATAGCATACAAAATTGGCCGGAGTAGGCGAAAACTGCGAGTTTTGACGAGTTCCCCGTAACCAGACCCCGGGGTTCCCAAAACGTTCGGATCGCAGCAGGACCCAAAATCAATGACTAATAGCATACAAAACTGGCCAGTAGAGGCCAAAATTGCGAGTTTTGACGAATTCCCCGTAACTGGACCCCGGGGTTCTCGAAGCGTTCAGAACACAGCGGGACCCAAAATCAGTGACTAATTGCATACAAAACTGGCTGGAGTAGGCAAAAACTAGGAGTTTTGACGAGTTCCCGTAACCGGACCACGGGGTTCCGAAAATGTTCGGATCACAGCTGGATCCAAAATCAGTGAGCAATAGCATATAGAACGAGCCAGAATAGGCCAAAACAGTGAGTTTTGATGAGTTCCCCGTTACCGGACCCCGAGGTTCCGGAAACACTCGGATCACAGCGGGACCCAAAATCAGTGACTAATGGCATACAAAACTGGCCGAAATAGGCCAAAACTTCGAGTTTTGACGAGTACCCCATAACCGGACCCCGAGGTTCCCAAAACGTTCGGATCGCAGCCGGACCCAAAATCAGTGATGAATAGCATACAGAACTAGCCTGAATAGACCAAAACTGTGAGTTTTGACGAGTTCCCCATAACCGGACCCCAAGGGTCCGGAAACGTTTGGATCACAGCGGGACCCAAAATCAGTGACTAATAGCATACAAAACTGGCTGGAATAGGCCAAAACTGCGAGTTTTTAGGAGTTCCCCGTAACCAGACCCCGGGGTTCCCGTAACATTCGGATCGCAGCAGGACCCAAAATCAGTGACTAATAGCATACAAAACTAGCCGGAGTAGGCAAAAACTTGGAGTTTTGACGAGTTCCCGTAACCGGACCCCGGGGTTTCGAAAATGTTCGGATCACAGCGGGATCCAAAATCATTGAGCAATAGCATATAGAACGAGCGAGAATAGGCCAAAACTGCTAGTTTTGGCGAGTTCCCCATAAACGGACCCCGAGGTTCCGGAAACATTCGGATCACAGCGGGACCCAAAATCAGTGACTAATAGCATACAAAACTGGCTGAAATAGGCCAAAACTTCGAGTTTTGACGAGTACCCCATAACCGGACCCCGAGGTTCCCAAAACGTTCGGATCGCAGCCGGACACAAAATCAGTGACGAATAGCATACAGAACTAGCCTGAATAGGCCAAAACTGTGAGTTTTGACGAGTTCCCCATAACCGGACCCCAAGGGTCCGGAAACGTTTGGATCACAGCGGGACCCAAAATCAGTGACTAATAGCATACAAAACTGGCTGGAATAGGCCAAAACTGCGAGTTTTTAGGAGTTCCCCGTAACCAGACCCCGGGGTTCCCGTAACATTCGGATCGCAGCAGGACCCAAAATCAGTGACTAATAGCATACAAAACTAGCCGGAGTAGGCAAAAACTTGGAGTTTTGACGAGTTCCCGTAACCGGACCCCGGGGTTTCGAAAATGTTCGGATCACAGCGGGATCCAAAATCATTGAGCAATAGCATATAGAACGAGCCAGAATAGGCCAAAACTGCTAGTTTTGGCGAGTTCCCCATAAACGGACCCCGAGGTTCCGGAAACATTCGGATCACAGCGGGACCCAAAATCAGTGACTAATAGCATACAAAACTGGCCGAAATAGGCCAAAACTTCGAGTTTTGACGAGTACCCCATAACCGGACCCCGAGGTTCCCAAAACGTTCGGATCGCAGCCGGACACAAAATCAGTGACGAATAGCATACAGAACTAGCCTGAATAGGCCAAAACTGTGAGTTTTGACGAGTTCCCCATAACCGGACCCCAAGGGTCCGTAAACGTTTGGATCACAGCGGGACCCAAAATCAGTGACTAATAGCATACAAAACTAGCTGGAATAGGCCAAAACTGCGAGTTTTTACGAGTTCCCCGTAACCAGACCCCGGTGTTCCCAAAACGTTCGGATCGCAGCAGGACCCAAAATCAGTGACTAATAGCATACAAAACTAGCCGGAGTAGGCAAAAACTTGGAGTTTTGACGAGTTCCCGTAACGGGACCCGGGGTTTCGAAAACGTTCGGATCACAGCGGGATCCAAAATCATTGAGCAATAGCATATAGAACGAGCCAGAATAGGCCAGAACTGCTAGTTTTGGCGAGTTCCCCATAAACGGGCCCCGAGGTTCCGGAAACATTCGGATCAGAGCGGGACCCAAGATCAGTGACTAATAGCATGCAAAACTGGCCGAAATAGGCCAAAACTGCGAGTTTTGACGAGTTCCCTGTACCCGGACCCCGAGGTTCCAAAAACGTTCGGATCGCAGCAGGACCCAAAATCCGTGACTAATTGCATACAAAACTGGCCTGAATAGGTGAAAACTGCGAGTTTTGACGAGTTCCCCGTAACCGGACCCTAGGGTTCCCGAAGCGTTCAGATCACAACGGGACCCAAAATCAGTGACTAATAGCATAAAAAACTGGTCGGAATAGGCCAAAACTGCGAGTTTTGGCGAGTTCCCCGTAACCGGACCCCGTAGTTCCTAAAACGAACGGTTCACAACGGGACCCAAAATCAGTGAGTAATAGCATACAAAATTGGCCGGAGTAGGCGAAAACTGCGAGTTTTGACGAGTTCCCCGTAACCAGACCCCGGGGTTCCCAAAACGTTCGGATCGCAGCAGGACCCAAAATCAATGACTAATAGCATACAAAACTGGCCAGTAGAGGCCAAAATTGCGAGTTTTGACGAATTCCCCGTAACTGGACCCCGGGGTTCTCGAAGCGTTCAGAACACAGCGGGACCCAAAATCAGTGACTAATTGCATACAAAACTGGCTGGAGTAGGCAAAAACTAGGAGTTTTGACGAGTTCCCGTAACCGGACCACGGGGTTCCGAAAATGTTCGGATCACAGCTGGATCCAAAATCAGTGAGCAATAGCATATAGAACGAGCCAGAATAGGCCAAAACAGTGAGTTTTGATGAGTTCCCCGTTACCGGACCCCGAGGTTCCGGAAACACTCGGATCACAGCGGGACCCAAAATCAGTGACTAATGGCATACAAAACTGGCCGAAATAGGCCAAAACTTCGAGTTTTGACGAGTACCCCATAACCGGACCCCGAGGTTCCCAAAACGTTCGGATCGCAGCCGGAACCTAATCAGTGATGAATTGCATACAGAACTAGCCTGAATAGACCAAAACTGTGAGTTTTGACGAGTTCCCCATAACCGGACCCCAAGGGTCCGGAAACGTTTGGATCACAGTGGGACCCAAAATCAGTGACTAATAGCATACAAAACTGGCTGGAATAGGCCAAAACTGCGAGTTTTTACGAGTTCCCCGTAACCAGACCCCGGGGTTCCCGTAACATTCGGATCGCAGCAGGACCCAAAATCAGTGACTAATAGCATACAAAACTAGCCGGAGTAGGCAAAAACTTGGAGTTTTGACGAGTTCCCGTAACCGGACCCCGGGGTTTCGAAAACGTTCGGATCACAGCGGGATCCAAAATCATTGAGCAATAGCATATAGAACGAGCCAGAATAGGCCAAAACTGCTAGTTTTGGCGAGTTCCCCATAAACGGACCCCGAGGTTCCGGAAACATTCGGATCACAGCGGGACCCAAAATCAGTGACTAATAGCATACAAAACTGGCCGAAATAGGCCAAAACTTCGAGTTTTGACGAGTACCCCATAACCGGACCCCGAGGTTCCCAAAACATTCGGATCGCAGCCGGACACAAAATCAGTGACGAATAGCATACAGAACTAGCCTGAATAGGCCAAAACTGTGAGTTTTGACGAGTTCCCCATAACCGGACCCCAAGGGTCCGGAAACGTTTGGATCACAGCGGGACCCAAAATCAGTGACTAATAGCATACAAAACTGGCTGGAATAGGCCAAAACTGCGAGTTTTTACGAGTTCCCCGTAACCAGACCCCGGGGTTCCCGTAACATTCGGATCGCAGCAGGACCCAAAATCAGTGACTAATAGCATACAAAACTAGCCGGAGTAGGCAAAAACTTGGAGTTTTGACGAGTTCCCGTAACGGGACCCCGGGGTTTCGAAAACGTTCGGATCACAGCGGGATCCAAAATCATTGAGCAATAGCATATAGAACGAGCCAGAATAGGCCAAAACTGCTAGTTTTGGCGAGTTCCCCATAAACGGACCCCGAGGTTCCGGAAACATTCGGATCACAGCGGGACCCAAAATCAGTGACTAATAGCATACAAAACTGGCCGAAATAGGCCAAAACTTCGAGTTTTGACGAGTACCCCATAACCGGACCCCGAGGTTCCCAAAACGTTCGGATCGCAGCCGGACACAAAATCAGTGACGAATAGCATACAGAACTAGCCTGAATAGGCCAAAACTGTGAGTTTTGACGAGTTCCCCATAACCGGACCCCAAGGGTCCGGAAACGTTTGGATCACAGTGGGACCCAAAATCAGTGACTAATAGCATACAAAACTGGCTGGAATAGGCCAAAACTGCGAGTTTTTACGAGTTCCCCGTAACCAGACCCCGGGGTTTCCAAAACGTTCGGATCGCAGCAGGACCCAAAATCAGTGACTAATAGCATACAAAACTAGCCGGAGTAGGCAAAAACTTGGAGTTTTGACGAGTTCCCGTAACGGGACCCCGGGGTTTCGAAAACGTTCGGATCACAGCGGGATCCAAAATCATTGAGCAATAGCATATAGAACGAGCCAGAATAGGCCAGAACTGCTAGTTTTGGCGAGTTCCCCATAAACGGGCCCCGAGGTTCCGGAAACATTCGGATCAGAGCGGGACCCAAGATCAGTGACTAATAGCATGCAAAACTGGCCGAAATAGGCCAAAACTGCGAGTTTTGACGAGTTCCCTGTACCCGGACCCCGAGGTTCCAAAAACGTTCGGATCGCAGCAGGACCCAAAATCCGTGACTAATTGCATACAAAACTGGCCTGAATAGGTGAAAACTGCGAGTTTTGACGAGTTCCCCGTAACCGGACCCTAGGGTTCCCGAAGCGTTCAGATCACAACGGGACCCAAAATCAGTGACTAATAGCATAAAAAACTGGTCGGAATAGGCCAAAACTACGAGTTTTGGCGAGTTCCCCGTAACCGGACCCCGTAGTTCCTAAAACGAACGGTTCACAACGGGACCCAAAATCAGTGAGTAATAGCATACAAAATTGGCCGGAGTAGGCGAAAACTGCGAGTTTTGACGAGTTCCCCGTAACCAGACCCCGGGGTTCCCAAAACGTTCGTATCGCAGCAGGACCCAAAATCAATGACTAATAGCATACAAAACTGGCCAGTAGAGGCCAAAATTGCGAGTTTTGACGAATTCCCCGTAACTGGACCCCGGGGTTCTCGAAGCGTTCAGAACACAGCGGGACCCAAAATCAGTGACTAATTGCATACAAAACTGGCTGGAGTAGGCAAAAACTAGGAGTTTTGACGAGTTCCCGTAACCGGACCACGGGGTTCCGAAAATGTTCGGATCACAGCTGGATCCAAAATCATTGAGCAATAGCATATAGAACGAGCCAGAATAGGCCAGAACTGCTAGTTTTGGCGAGTTCCCCATAAACGGGCCCCGAGGTTCCGGAAACATTCGGATCAGAGCGGGACCCAAGATCAGTGACTAATAGCATGCAAAACTGGCCGAAACAGGCCAAAACTGCGAGTTTTGACGAGTTCCCTGTACCCGGACCCCGAGGTTCCAAAAACGTTCGGATCGCAGCAGGACCCAAAATCCGTGACTAATTGCATACAAAACTGGCCTGAATAGGTGAAAACTGCGAGTTTTGACGAGTTCCCCGTAACCGGACCCTAGGGTTCCCGAAGCGTTCAGATCACAACGGGACCCAAAATCAGTGACTAATAGCATAAAAAACTGGTCGGAATAGGCCAAAACTACGAGTTTTGGCGAGTTCCCCGTAACCGGACCCCGTAGTTCCTAAAACGAACGGTTCACAACGGGACCCAAAATCAGTGAGTAATAGCATACAAAATTGGCCGGAGTAGGCGAAAACTGCGAGTTTTGACGAGTTCCCCGTAACCAGACCCCGGGGTTCCCAAAACGTTCGGATCGCAGCAGGACCCAAAATCAATGACTAATAGCATACAAAACTGGCCAGTAGAGGCCAAAATTGCGAGTTTTGACGAATTCCCCGTAACTGGACCCCGGGGTTCTCGAAGCGTTCAGAACACAGCGGGACCCAAAATCAGTGACTAATTGCATACAAAACTGGCTGGAGTAGGCAAAAACTAGGAGTTTTGACGAGTTCCCGTAACCGGACCACGGGGTTCCGAAAATGTTCGGATCACAGCTGGATCCAAAATCAGTGAGCAATAGCATATAGAACGAGCCAGAATAGGCCAAAACTGTGAGTTTTGATGAGTTCCCCGTTACCGGACCCCGAGGTTCCGGAAACACTCGGATCACAGCGGGACCCAAAATCAGTGACTAATGGCATACAAAACTGGCCAAAATAGGCCAAAACTTCGAGTTTTGACGAGTACCCCATAACCGGACCCCGAGGTTCCCAAAACGTTCGGATCGCAGCCGGAACCTAATCAGTGATGAATTGCATACAGAACTAGCCTGAATAGACCAAAACTGTGAGTTTTGACGAGTTCCCCATAACCGGACCCCAAGGGTCCGGAAACGTTTGGATCACAGCGGGACCCAAAATCAGTGACTAATAGCATACAAAACTGGCTGGAATAGGCCAAAACTGCGAGTTTTTAGGAGTTCCCCGTAACCAGACCCCGGGGTTCCCGTAACATTCGGATCGCAGCAGGACCCAAAATCAGTGACTAATAGCATACAAAACTAGCCGGAGTAGGCAAAAACTTGGAGTTTTGACGAGTTCCCGTAACCGGACCCCGGGGTTTCGAAAACGTTTGGATCACAGCGGGAT
Organism: Hordeum vulgare subsp. vulgare; assembly: GCF_904849725.1. Taxonomy (NCBI): domain Eukaryota; kingdom Viridiplantae; phylum Streptophyta; class Magnoliopsida; order Poales; family Poaceae; genus Hordeum; species Hordeum vulgare. Next base: position 406,181 of record NW_025422487.1, read on the forward strand.
CCAAAATCATTGAGCAATAGCATATAGAACGAGCCAGAATAGGCCAAAACTGCTAGTTTTGGCGAGTTCCCCATAAACGGACCCCGAGGTTCCGGAAACATTCGGATCACAGCGGGACCCAAAATCAGTGACTAATAGCATACAAAACTGGCCGAAATAGGCCAAAACTTCGAGTTTTGACGAGTACCCCATAACCGGACCCCGAGGTTCCCAAAACGTTCGGATCGCAGCCGGACACAAAATCAGTGACGAATAGCATACAGAACTAGCCTGAATAGGCCAAAACTGTGAGTTTTGACGAGTTCCCCATAACCGGACCCCAAGGGTCCGGAAACGTTTGGATCACAGCGGGACCCAAAATCAGTGACTAATAGCATACAAAACTGGCTGGAATAGGCCAAAACTGCGAGTTTTTACGAGTTCCCCGTAACCAGACCCCGGGGTTCCCGTAACATTCGGATCGCAGCAGGACCCAAAATCAGTGACTAATAGCATACAAAACTAGCCGGAGTAGGCAAAAACTTGGAGTTTTGACGAGTTCCCGTAACCGGACCCCGGGGTTTCGAAAATGTTCGGATCACAGCGGGATCCAAAATCATTGAGCAATAGCATATAGAACGAGCCAGAATAGGCCAAAACTGCTAGTTTTGGCGAGTTCCCCATAAACGGACCCCGAGGTTCCGGAAACATTCGGATCACAGCGGGACCCAAAATCAGTGACTAATAGCATACAAAACTGGCCGAAATAGGCCAAAACTTCGAGTTTTGACGAGTACCCCATAACCGGACCCCGAGGTTCCCAAAACGTTCGGATCGCAGCCGGACACAAAATCAGTGACGAATAGCATACAGAACTAGCCTGAATAGGCCAAAACTGTGAGTTTTGACGAGTTCCCCATAACCGGACCCCAAGGGTCCGGAAACGTTTGGATCACAGCGGGACCCAAAATCAGTGACTAATAGCATACAAAACTGGCTGGAATAGGCCAAAACTGCGAGTTTTTACGAGTTCCCCGTAACCAGACCCCGGGGTTTCCAAAACGTTCGGATCGCAGCAGGACCCAAAATCAGTGACTAATAGCATACAAAACTAGCCGGAGTAGGCAAAAACTTGGAGTTTTGACGAGTTCCCGTAACGGGACCCCGGGGTTTCGAAAACGTTCGGATCACAGCGGGATCCAAAATCATTGAGCAATAGCATATAGAACGAGCCAGAATAGGCCAGAACTGCTAGTTTTGGCGAGTTCCCCATAAACGGGCCCCGAGGTTCCGGAAACATTCGGATCAGAGCGGGACCCAAGATCAGTGACTAATAGCATGCAAAACTGGCCGAAACAGGCCAAAACTGCGAGTTTTGACGAGTTCCCTGTACCCGGACCCCGAGGTTCCAAAAACGTTCGGATCGCAGCAGGACCCAAAATCCGTGACTAATTGCATACAAAACTGGCCTGAATAGGTGAAAACTGCGAGTTTTGACGAGTTCCCCGTAACCGGACCCTAGGGTTCCCGAAGCGTTCAGATCACAACGGGACCCAAAATCAGTGACTAATAGCATAAAAAACTGGTCGGAATAGGCCAAAACTACGAGTTTTGGCGAGTTCCCCGTAACCGGACCCCGTAGTTCCTAAAACGAACGGTTCACAACGGGACCCAAAATCAGTGAGTAATAGCATACAAAATTGGCCGGAGTAGGCGAAAACTGCGAGTTTTGACGAGTTCCCCGTAACCAGACCCCGGGGTTCCCAAAACGTTCGGATCGCAGCAGGACCCAAAATCAATGACTAATAGCATACAAAACTGGCCAGTAGAGGCCAAAATTGCGAGTTTTGACGAATTCCCCGTAACTGGACCCCGGGGTTCTCGAAGCGTTCAGAACACAGCGGGACCCAAAATCAGTGACTAATTGCATACAAAACTGGCTGGAGTAGGCAAAAACTAGGAGTTTTGACGAGTTCCCGTAACCGGACCACGGGGTTCCGAAAATGTTCGGATCACAGCTGGATCCAAAATCAGTGAGCAATAGCATATAGAACGAGCCAGAATAGGCCAAAACTGTGAGTTTTGATGAGTTCCCCGTTACCGGACCCCGAGGTTCCGGAAACACTCGGATCACAGCGGGACCCAAAATCAGTGACTAATGGCATACAAAACTGGCCAAAATAGGCCAAAACTTCGAGTTTTGACGAGTACCCCATAACCGGACCCCGAGGTTCCCAAAACGTTCGGATCGCAGCCGGAACCTAATCAGTGATGAATTGCATACAGAACTAGCCTGAATAGACCAAAACTGTGAGTTTTGACGAGTTCCCCATAACCGGACCCCAAGGGTCCGGAAACGTTTGGATCACAGCGGGACCCAAAATCAGTGACTAATAGCATACAAAACTGGCTGGAATAGGCCAAAACTGCGAGTTTTTAGGAGTTCCCCGTAACCAGACCCCGGGGTTCCCGTAACATTCGGATCGCAGCAGGACCCAAAATCAGTGACTAATAGCATACAAAACTAGCCGGAGTAGGCAAAAACTTGGAGTTTTGACGAGTTCCCGTAACCGGACCCCGGGGTTTCGAAAACGTTCGGATCACAGCGGGATCCAAAATCATTGAGCAATAGCATATAGAACGAGCCAGAATAGGCCAAAACTGCTAGTTTTGGCGAGTTCCCCATAAACGGACCCCGAGGTTCCGGAAACATTCGGATCACAGCGGGACCCAAAATCAGTGACTAATAGCATACAAAACTGGCCGAAATAGGCCAAAACTTCGAGTTTTGACGAGTACCCCATAACCGGACCCCGAGGTTCCCAAAACGTTCGGATCGCAGCCGGACACAAAATCAGTGACGAATAGCATACAGAACTAGCCTGAATAGGCCAAAACTGTGAGTTTTGACGAGTTCCCCATAACCGGACCCCAAGGGTCCGGAAACGTTTGGATCACAGCGGGACCCAAAATCAGTGACTAATAGCATACAAAACTGGCTGGAATAGGCCAAAACTGCGAGTTTTTACGAGTTCCCCGTAACCAGACCCCGGGGTTCCCGTAACATTCGGATCGCAGCAGGACCCAAAATCAGTGACTAATAGCATACAAAACTAGCCGGAGTAGGCAAAAACTTGGAGTTTTGACGAGTTCCCGTAACCGGACCCCGGGGTTTCGAAAATGTTCGGATCACAGCGGGATCCAAAATCATTGAGCAATAGCATATAGAACGAGCCAGAATAGGCCAAAACTGCTAGTTTTGGCGAGTTCCCCATAAACGGACCCCGAGGTTCCGGAAACATTCGGATCACAGCGGGACCCAAAATCAGTGACTAATAGCATACAAAACTGGCCGAAATAGGCCAAAACTTCGAGTTTTGACGAGTACCCCATAACCGGACCCCGAGGTTCCCAAAACGTTCGGATCGCAGCCGGACACAAAATCAGTGACGAATAGCATACAGAACTAGCCTGAATAGGCCAAAACTGTGAGTTTTGACGAGTTCCCCATAACCGGACCCCAAGGGTCCGGAAACGTTTGGATCACAGCGGGACCCAAAATCAGTGACTAATAGCATACAAAACTGGCTGGAATAGGCCAAAACTGCGAGTTTTTACGAGTTCCCCGTAACCAGACCCCGGGGTTTCCAAAACGTTCGGATCGCAGCAGGACCCAAAATCAGTGACTAATAGCATACAAAACTAGCCGGAGTAGGCAAAAACTTGGAGTTTTGACGAGTTCCCGTAACGGGACCACGGGGTTTCGAAAACGTTCGGATCACAGCGGGATCCAAAATCATTGAGCAATAGCATATAGAACGAGCCAGAATAGGCCAGAACTGCTAGTTTTGGCGAGTTCCCCATAAACGGGCCCCGAGGTTCCGGAAACATTCGGATCAGAGCGGGACCCAAGATCAGTGACTAATAGCATGCAAAACTGGCCGAAATAGGCCAAAACTGCGAGTTTTGACGAGTTCCCTGTACCCGGACCCCGAGGTTCCAAAAACGTTCGGATCGCAGCAGGACCCAAAATCCGTGACTAATTGCATACAAAACTGGCCTGAATAGGTGAAAACTGCGAGTTTTGACGAGTTCCCCGTAACCGGACCCTAGGGTTCCCGAAGCGTTCAGATCACAACGGGACCCAAAATCAGTGACTAATAGCATAAAAAACTGGTCGGAATAGGCCAAAACTGCGAGTTTTGGCGAGTTCCCCGTAACCGGACCCCGTAGTTCCTAAAACGAACGGTTCACAACGGGACCCAAAATCAGTGAGTAATAGCATACAAAATTGGCCGGAGTAGGCGAAAACTGCGAGTTTTGACGAGTTCCCCGTAACCAGACCCCGGGGTTCCCAAAACGTTCGGATCGCAGCAGGACCCAAAATCAATGACTAATAGCATACAAAACTGGCCAGTAGAGGCCAAAATTGCGAGTTTTGACGAATTCCCCGTAACTGGACCCCGGGGTTCTCGAAGCGTTCAGAACACAGCGGGACCCAAAATCAGTGACTAATTGCATACAAAACTGGCTGGAGTAGGCAAAAACTAGGAGTTTTGACGAGTTCCCGTAACCGGACCACGGGGTTCCGAAAATGTTCGGATCACAGCTGGATCCAAAATCAGTGAGCAATAGCATATAGAACGAGCCAGAATAGGCCAAAACTGTGAGTTTTGATGAGTTCCCCGTTACCGGACCCCGAGGTTCCGGAAACATTCGGATCACAGCGGGACCCAAAATCAGTGACTAATGGCATACAAAACTGGCCGAAATAGGCCAAAACTTCGAGTTTTGACGAGTACCCCATAACCGGACCCCGAGGTTCCCAAAACGTTCGGATCGCAGCCGGACCCAAAATCAGTGATGAATTGCATACAGAACTAGCCTGAATAGACCAAAACTGTGAGTTTTGACGAGTTCCCCATAACCGGACCCCAAGGGTCCGGAAACGTTTGGATCACAGCGGGACCCAAAATCAGTGACTAATAGCATACAAAACTGGCTGGAATAGGCCAAAACTGCGAGTTTTTAGGAGTTCCCCGTAACCAGACCCCGGGGTTCCCGTAACATTCGGATCGCAGCAGGACCCAAAATCAGTGACTAATAGCATACAAAACTAGCCGGAGTAGGCAAAAACTTGGAGTTTTGACGAGTTCCCGTAACAGGACCCCGGGGTTTCGAAAACGTTCGGATCACAGCGGGATCCAAAATCATTGAGCAATAGCATATAGAACGAGCCAGAATAGGCCAAAACTGCTAGTTTTGGCGAGTTCCCCATAAACGGACCCCGAGGTTCCGGAAACATTCGGATCACAGCGGGACCCAAAATCAGTGACTAATAGCATACAAAACTGGCCGAAATAGGCCAAAACTTCGAGTTTTGACGAGTACCCCATAACCGGACCCCGAGGTTCCCAAAACGTTCGGATCGCAGCCGGACACAAAATCAGTGACGAATAGCATACAGAACTAGCCTGAATAGGCCAAAACTGTGAGTTTTGACGAGTTCCCCATAACCGGACCCCAAGGGTCCGGAAACGTTTGGATCACAGCGGGACCCAAAATCAGTGACTAATAGCATACAAAACTGGCTGGAATAGGCCAAAACTGCGAGTTTTTACGAGTTCCCCGTAACCAGACCCCGGGGTTCCCAAAACGTTTGGATCGCAGCAGCACCCAAAATCAGCGACTAATAGCATACAAAACTAGCCGGAGTAGGCAAAAACTTGGAGTTTTGACGAGTTCCCGTAACGGGACCCCGGGGTTTCGAAAACGTTCGGATCACAGCGGGATCCAAAATCATTGAGCAATAGCATATAGAACGAGCCAGAATAGGCCAGAACTGCTAGTTTTGGCGAGTTCCCCATAAACGGGCCCCGAGGTTCCGGAAACATTCGGATCAGAGCGGGACCCAAGATCAGTGACTAATAGCATGCAAAACTGGCCGAAATAGGCCAAAACTGCGAGTTTTGACGAGTTCCCTGTACCCGGACCCCGAGGTTCCAAAAACGTTCGGATCGCAGCAGGACCCAAAATCCGTGACTAATTGCATACAAAACTGGCCTGAATAGGTGAAAACTGCGAGTTTTGACGAGTTCCCCGTAACCGGACCCTAGGGTTCCCGAAGCGTTCAGATCACAACGGGACCCAAAATCAGTGACTAATAGCATAAAAAACTGGTCGGAATAGGCCAAAACTGCGAGTTTTGGCGAGTTCCCCGTAACCGGACCCCGTAGTTCCTAAAACGAACGGTTCACAACGGGACCCAAAATCAGTGAGTAATAGCATACAAAATTGGCCGGAGTAGGCGAAAACTGCGAGTTTTGACGAGTTCCCCGTAACCAGACCCCGGGGTTCCCAAAACGTTCGGATCGCAGCAGGACCCAAAATCAATGACTAATAGCATACAAAACTGGCCAGTAGAGGCCAAAATTGCGAGTTTTGACGAATTCCCCGTAACTGGACCCCGGGGTTCTCGAAGCGTTCAGAACACAGCGGGACCCAAAATCAGTGACTAATTGCATACAAAACTGGCTGGAGTAGGCAAAAACTAGGAGTTTTGACGAGTTCCCGTAACCGGACCACGGGGTTCCGAAAATGTTCGGATCACAGCTGGATCCAAAATCAGTGAGCAATAGCATATAGAACGAGCCAGAATAGGCCAAAACTGTGAGTTTTGATGAGTTCCCCGTTACCGGACCCCGAGGTTCCGGAAACATTCGGATCACAGCGGGACCCAAAATGAGTGACTAATGGCATACAAAACTGGCCGAAATAGGCCAAAACTTCGAGTTTTGACGAGTACCCCATAACCGGACCCCGAGGTTCCCAAAACGTTCGGATCGCAGCCGGACCCAAAATCAGTGATGAATTGCATACAGAACTAGCCTGAATAGACCAAAACTGTGAGTTTTGACGAGTTCCCCATAACCGGACCCCAAGGGTCCGGAAACGTTTGGATCACAGCGGGACCCAAAATCAGTGACTAATAGCATACAAAACTGGCTGGAATAGGCCAAAACTGCGAGTTTTTAGGAGTTCCCCGTAACCAGACCCCGGGGTTCCCGTAACATTCGGATCGCAGCAGGACCCAAAATCAGTGACTAATAGCATACAAAACTAGCCGGAGTAGGCAAAAACTTGGAGTTTTGACGAGTTCCCGTAACAGGACCCCGGGGTTTCGAAAACGTTCGGATCACAGCGGGATCCAAAATCATTGAGCAATAGCATATAGAACGAGCCAGAATAGGCCAAAACTGCTAGTTTTGGCGAGTTCCCCATAAACGGACCCCGAGGTTCCGGAAACATTCGGATCACAGCGGGACACAAAATCAGTGACTAATAGCATACAAAACTGGCCGAAATAGGCCAAAACTTCGAGTTTTGACGAGTACCCCATAACCGGACCCCGAGGTTCCCAAAACGTTCGGATCGCAGCCGGACACAAAATCAGTGACGAATAGCATACAGAACTAGCCTGAATAGGCCAAAACTGTGAGTTTTGACGAGTTCCCCATAACCGGACCCCAAGGGTCCGGAAACGTTTGGATCACAACGGGACCCAAAATCAGTGACTAATAGCATAAAAAACTGGTCGGAATAGGCCAAAACTGCGAGTTTTGGCGAGTTCCCCGTAACCGGACCCCGTAGTTCCTAAAACGAACGGTTCACAACGGGACCCAAAATCAGTGAGTAATAGCATACAAAATTGGCCGGAGTAGGCGAAAACTGCGAGTTTTGACGAGTTCCCCGTAACCAGACCCCGGGGTTCCCAAAACGTTCGGATCGCAGCAGGACCCAAAATCAATGACTAATAGCATTCAAAACTGGCCAGTAGAGGCCAAAATTGCGAGTTTTGACGAATTCCCCGTAACTGGACCCCGGGGTTCTCGAAGCGTTCAGAACACAGCGGGACCCAAAATCAGTGACTAATTGCATACAAAACTGGCTGGAGTAGGCAAAAACTAGGAGTTTTGACGAGTTCCCGTAACCGGACCACGGGGTTCCGAAAATGTTCGGATCACAGCTGGATCCAAAATCAGTGAGCAATAGCATATAGAACGAGCCAGAATAGGCCAAAACTGTGAGTTTTGATGAGTTCCCCGTTACCGGACCCCGAGGTTCCGGAAACATTCGGATCACAGCGGGACCCAAAATCAGTGACTAATGGCATACAAAACTGGCCGAAATAGGCCAAAACTTCGAGTTTTGACGAGTACCCCATAACCGGACCCCGAGGTTCCCAAAACGTTCGGATCGCAGCCGGACCCAAAATCAGTGATGAATTGCATACAGAACTAGCCTGAATAGACCAAAACTGTGAGTTTTGACGAGTTCCCCATAACCGGACCCCAAGGGTCCGGAAACGTTTGGATCACAGCGGGACCCAAAATCAGTGACTAATAGCATACAAAACTGGCTGGAATAGGCCAAAACTGCGAGTTTTTAGGAGTTCCCCGTAACCAGACCCCGGGGTTCCCGTAACATTCGGATCGCAGCAGGACCCAAAATCAGTGACTAATAGCATACAAAACTAGCCGGAGTAGGCAAAAACTTGGAGTTTTGACGAGTTCCCGTAACAGGACCCCGGGGTTTCGAAAACGTTCGGATCACAGCGGGATCCAAAATCATTGAGCAATAGCATATAGAACGAGCCAGAATAGGCCAAAACTGCTAGTTTTGGCGAGTTCCCCATAAACGGACCCCGAGGTTCCGGAAACATTCGGATCACAGCGGGACCCAAAATCAGTGACTAATAGCATACAAAACTGGCCGAAATAGGCCAAAACTTCGAGTTTTGACGAGTACCCCATAACCGGACCCCGAGGTTCCCAAACCGTTCGGATCGCAGCCGGACACAAAATCAGTGACGAATAGCATACAGAACTAGCCTGAATAGGCCAAAACTGTGAGTTTTGACGAGTTCCCCATAACCGGACCCCAAGGGTCCGGAAACGTTTGGATCACAGCGGGACCCAAAATCAGTGACTAATAGCATACAAAACTGGCTGGAATAGGCCAAAACTGCGAGTTTTTACGAGTTCCCCGTAACCAGACCCCGGGGTTCCCAAAACGTTTGGATCGCAGCAGCACCCAAAATCAGTGACTAATAGCATACAAAACTAGCCGGAGTAGGCAAAAACTTGGAGTTTTGACGAGTTCCCGTAACGGGACCCCGGGGTTTCGAAAACGTTCGGATCACAGCGGGATCCAAAATCATTGAGCAATAGCATATAGAACGAGCCAGAATAGGCCAGAACTGCTAGTTTTGGCGAGTTCCCCATAAACGGGCCCCGAGGTTCCGGAAACATTCGGATCAGAGCGGGACCCAAGATCAGTGACTAATAGCATGCAAAACTGGCCGAAATAGGCCAAAACTGCGAGTTTTGACGAGTTCCCTGTACCCGGACCCCGAGGTTCCAAAAACGTTCGGATCGCAGCAGGACCCAAAATCCGTGACTAATTGCATACAAAACTGGCCTGAATAGGTGAAAACTGCGAGTTTTGACGAGTTCCCCGTAACCGGACCCTAGGGTTCCCGAAGCGTTCAGATCACAACGGGACCCAAAATCAGTGACTAATAGCATAAAAAACTGGTCGGAATAGGCCAAAACTGCGAGTTTTGGCGAGTTCCCCGTAACCGGACCCCGTAGTTCCTAAAACGAACGGTTCACAACGGGACCCAAAATCAGTGAGTAATAGCATACAAAATTGGCCGGAGTAGGCGAAAACTGCGAGTTTTGACGAGTTCCCCGTAACCAGACCCCGGGGTTCCCAAAACGTTCGGATCGCAGCAGGACCCAAAATCAATGACTAATAGCATACAAAACTGGCCAGTAGAGGCCAAAATTGCGAGTTTTGACGAATTCCCCGTAACTGGACCCCGGGGTTCTCGAAGCGTTCAGAACACAGCGGGACCCAAAATCAGTGACTAATTGCATACAAAACTGGCTGGAGTAGGCAAAAACTAGGAGTTTTGACGAGTTCCCGTAACCGGACCACGGGGTTCCGAAAATGTTCGGATCACAGCTGGATCCAAAATCAGTGAGCAATAGCATATAGAACGAGCCAGAATAGGCCAAAACTGTGAGTTTTGATGAGTTCCCCGTTACCGGACCCCGAGGTTCCGGAAACATTCGGATCACAGCGGGACCCAAAATCAGTGACTAATGGCATACAAAACTGGCCGAAATAGGCCAAAACTTCGAGTTTTGACGAGTACCCCATAACCGGACCCCGAGGTTCCCAAAACGTTCGGATCGCAGCCGGACCCAAAATCAGTGATGAATTGCATACAGAACTAGCCTGAATAGACCAAAACTGTGAGTTTTGACGAGTTCCCCATAACCGGACCCCAAGGGTCCGGAAACGTTTGGATCACAGCGGGACCCAAAATCAGTGACTAATAGCATACAAAACTGGCTGGAATAGGCCAAAACTGCGAGTTTTTAGGAGTTCCCCGTAACCAGACCCCGGGGTTCCCGTAACATTCGGATCGCAGCAGGACCCAAAATCAGTGACTAATAGCATACAAAACTAGCCGGAGTAGGCAAAAACTTGGAGTTTTGACGAGTTCCCGTAACAGGACCCCGGGGTTTCGAAAACGTTCGGATCACAGCGGGATCCAAAATCATTGAGCAATAGCATATAGAACGAGCCAGAATAGGCCAAAACTGCTAGTTTTGGCGAGTTCCCCATAAACGGACCCCGAGGTTCCGGAAACATTCGGATCACAGCGGGACCCAAAATCAGTGACTAATAGCATACAAAACTGGCCGAAATAGGCCAAAACTTCGAGTTTTGACGAGTACCCCATAACCGGACCCCGAGGTTCCCAAAACGTTCGGATCGCAGCCGGACACAAAATCAGTGACGAATAGCATACAGAACTAGCCTGAATAGGCCAAAACTGTGAGTTTTGACGAGTTCCCCATAACCGGACCCCAAGGGTCCGGAAACGTTTGGATCACAGCGGGACCCAAAATCAGTGACTAATAGCATACAAAACTGGCTGGAATAGGCCAAAACTGCGAGTTTTTACGAGTTCCCCGTAACCAGACCCCGGGGTTCCCAAAACGTTCGGATCGCAGCAGCACCCAAAATCAGTGACTAATAGCATACAAAACTAGCCAGAGTAGGCAAAAACATGGAGTTTTGACGAGTTCCCGTAACGGGACCCCGGGGTTTCGAAAATGTTCGGATCACAGCGGGATCCAAAATCATTGAGCAATAGCATATAGAACGAGCCAGAATAGGCCAAAACTGCTAGTTTTGGCGAGTTCCCCATAAACGGACCCCGAGGTTCCGGAAACATACGGATCACAGCGGGACCCAAAATCAGTGACTAATAGCATACAAAACTGGCCAAAATAGGCCAAAACTGCGAGTTTTGACGAGTTCCCTGTACCCGGACCCCGAGGTTCCAAAAACGTTCGGATCGCAGCAGGACCCAAAATCCGTGACGAATAGCATACAAAATTGGCCTGAGTAGGTGAAAACTGCGAGTTTTGACGAGTTCCCCGTAACTGGACCCTAGGGTTCCCGAAGCGTTCAGATCACAACGGGACCCAAAATCAGTGACTAATAGCATAAAAAACTGGTCGGAATAGGCCAAAACTGCGAGTTTTGGCGAGTTCCCCGTAACCGGACCCCGTAGTTCCTAAAACGAACGGATCACAACGGGACCCAAAATCAGTGAGTAATAGCATACAAAATTGGCCGGAGTAGGCGAAAACTGCGAGTTTTGACGAGTTCCCCGTAACCAGACCCCGGGGTTCCTAAAACGTTCGGATCGCAGCAGGACCCAAAATCAATGACTAATAGCATACAAAACTGGCCAGTAGAGGCCAAAATTGCGAGTTTTGACGAATTCCCCGTAACTGGACCCCGGGGTTCTCGAAGCGTTCAGAACACAGCGGGACCCAAAATCAGTGCCTAATTGCATACAAAACTGGCTGGAGTAGGCAAAAACTAGGAGTTTTGACGAGTTCCCGTAACCGGACCACGGGGTTCCGAAAATGTTCGGATCACAGCTGGATCCAAAATCAGTGAGCAATAGCATACAGAACGAGCCAGAATAGGCCAAAACTGTGAGTTTTGACGAGTTCCCCGTTACCGGACCCCGAGGTTCCGGAAACATTCGGATCACAGCGGGACCCAAAATCAGTGACTAATGGCATACAAAACTGGCCGAAATAGGCCAAAACTTCGAGTTTTGACGAGTACCCCATAACCCGACCCCGAGGTTCCCAAAACGTTCGGATCGCAGCCGGACCCAAAATCAGTGATGAATAGCATACAGAACTAGCCTGAATAGACCAAAACTGTGAGTTTTGACGAGTTCCCCATAACCGGACCCCAAGGGTCCGGAAACGTTTGGATCACAGCGGGACCCAAAATCAGTGACTAATAGCATACAAAACTGGCTGGAATAGGCCAAAACTGCGAGTTTTTAGGAGTTCCCCGTAACCAGACCCCGGGGTTCCCGTAACATTCGGATCGCAGCAGGACCCAAAATCAGTGACTAATAGCATACAAAACTAGCCGGAGTAGGCAAAAACTTGGAGTTTTGACGAGTTCCCGTAACCGGACCCCGGGGTTTCGAAAACGTTCGGATCACAGCGGGATCCAAAATCATTGAGCAATAGCATATAGAACGAGCCAGAATAGGCCAAAACTGCTAGTTTTGGCGAGTTCCCCATAAACGGACCCCGAGGTTCCGGAAACATTCGGATCACAGCGGGACCCAAAATCAGTGACTAATAGCATACAAAACTGGCCGAAATAGGCCAAAACTTCGAGTTTTGACGAGTACCCCATAACCGGACCCCAAGGGTCCGGAAACGTTCGGATCGCAGCCGGACACAAAATCAGTGACGAATAGCATACAGAACTGGCCTGAATAGGCCAAAACTGTGAGTTTTGACGAGTTCCCCATAACCGGACCCCGAGGGTCCGAAAACGTTTGGATCACAGCGGGACCCAAAATCAGTGACTAATAGCATACAAAACTGGCTGGAATAGGCCAAAACTGCGAGTTTTTACGAGTTCCCCGTAACCAGACCCCGGGGTTCCCAAAACGTTCGGATCGCAGCAGCACCCAAAATCAGTTACTAATAGCATACAAAACTAGCCGGAGTAGGCAAAAACTTGGAGTTTTGACGAGTTCCCGTAACGGGACCCCGGGGTTTCGAAAATGTTCGGATCACAGCGGGATCCAAAATCATTGAGCAATAGCATATAGAACGAGCCAGAATAGGCCAAAACTGCTAGTTTTGGCGAGTTCCCCATAAACGGACCCCGAGGTTCCGGAAACATACGGATCACAGCGGGACCCAAAATCAGTGACTAATAGCATACAAAACTGGCCAAAATAGGCCAAAACTGCGAGTTTTGACGAGTTCCCCATAACCGGACCCCGAGGTTCCAAAAACGTTCGGATCGCAGCAGGACCCAAAATCCGTGACGAATAGCATACAAAATTGGCCTGAATAGGTGAAAACTGCGAGTTTTGACGAGTTCCCCGTAACTGGACCCTAGGGTTCCCGAAGCGTTCAGATCACAACGGGACCCAAAATCAGTGACTAATAGCATAAAAAACTGGTCGGAATAGGCCAAAACTGCGAGTTTTGGCGAGTTCCCCGTAACCGGACCCCGTAGTTCCTAAAACGAACGGATCACAACGGGACCCAAAATCAGTGAGTAATAGCATACAAAATTGGCCGGAGTAGGCGAAAACTGCGAGTTTTGACGAGTTCCCCGTAACCAGACCCCGGGGTTCCTAAAACGTTCGGATCGCAGCAGGACCCAAAATCAATGACTAATAGCATACAAAACTGGCCAGTAGAGGCCAAAATTGCGAGTTTTGACAAATTCCCCGTAACTGGACCCCGGGGTTCTCGAAGCGTTCAGAACACAGCGGGACCCAAAATCAGTGACTAATTGCATACAAAACTGGCTGGAGTAAGCAAAAACTAGGAGTTTTGACGAGTTCCCGTAACCGGACCACGGGGTTCCGAAAATGTTCGGATCACAGCTGGATCCAAAATCAGTGAGCAATAGCATACAGAACGAGCCAGAATAGGCCAAAACTGTGAGTTTTGACGAGTTCACCGTTACCGGACCCCGAGGTTCCGGAAACATTCGGATCACAGCGGGACCCAAAATCAGTGACTAATGGCATACAAAACTGGCCGAAATAGGCCAAAACTTCGAGTTTTGACGAGTACCCCATAACCGGACCCCGAGGTTCCCAAAACGTTCGGATCGCAGCCGGACCCAAAATCAGTGATGAATAGCATACAGAACTAGCCTGAATAGACCAAAACTGTGAGTTTTGACGAGTTCCCCATAACCGGACCCCAAGGGTCCGGAAACGTTTGGATCACAGCGGGACCCAAAATCAGTGACTAATAGCATACAAAACTGGCTGGAATAGGCCAAAACTGCGAGTTTTTAGGAGTTCCCCGTAACCAGACCCCGGGGTTCCCGTAACATTCGGATCGCAGCAGGACCCAAAATCAGTGACTAATAGCATACAAAACTAGCCGGAGTAGGCAAAAACTTGGAGTTTTGACGAGTTCCCGTAACCGGACCCCGGGGTTTCGAAAACGTTCGGATCACAGCGGGATCCAAAATCATTGAGCAATAGCATATAGAACGAGCCAGAATAGGCCAAAACTGCTAGTTTTGGCGAGTTCCCCATAAACGGACCCCGAGGTTCCGGAAACATTCGGATCACAGCGGGACCCAAAATCAGTGACTAATAGCATACAAAACTGGCCGAAATAGGCCAAAACTTCGAGTTTTGACGAGTACCCCATAACCGGACCCCGAGGTTCCCAAAACGTTCGGATCGCAGCCGGACACAAAATCAGTGACGAATAGCATACAGAACTAGCCTGAATAGGCCAAAACTGTGAGTTTTGACGAGTTCCCCATAACCGGACCCCAAGGGTCCGGAAACGTTTGGATCACAGCGGGACCCAAAATCAGTGACTAATAGCATACAAAACTGGCTGGAATAGGCCAAAACTGCGAGTTTTTACGAGTTCCCCGTAACCAGACCCCGGGGTTCCCAAAACGTTTGGATCGCAGCAGCACCCAAAATCAGTGACTAATAGCATACAAAACTAGCCGGAGTAGGCAAAAACTTGGAGTTTTGACGAGTTCCCATAACGGGACCCCGGGGTTTCGAAAACGTTCGGATCACAGCGGGATCCAAAATCATTGAGCAATAGCATATAGAACGAGCCAGAATAGGCCAGAACTGCTAGTTTTGGCGAGTTCCCCATAAACGGGCCCCGAGGTTCCGGAAACATTCGGATCAGAGCGGGACCCAAGATCAGTGACTAATAGCATGCAAAACTGGCCGAAATAGGCCAAAACTGCGAGTTTTGACGAGTTCCCTGTACCCGGACCCCGAGGTTCCAAAAACGTTCGGATCGCAGCAGGACCCAAAATCCGTGACTAATTGCATACAAAACTGGCCTGAATAGGTGAAAACTGCGAGTTTTGACGAGTTCCCCGTAACCGGACCCTAGGGTTCCCGAAGCGTTCAGATCACAACGGGACCCAAAATCAGTGACTAATAGCATAAAAAACTGGTCGGAATAGGCCAAAACTGCGAGTTTTGGCGAGTTCCCCGTAACCGGACCCCGTAGTTCCTAAAACGAACGGTTCACAACGGGACCCAAAATCAGTGAGTAATAGCATACAAAATTGGCCGGAGTAGGCGAAAACTGCGAGTTTTGACGAGTTCCCCGTAACCAGACCCCGGGGTTCCCAAAACGTTCGGATCGCAGCAGGACCCAAAATCAATGACTAATAGCATACAAAACTGGCCAGTAGAGGCCAAAATTGCGAGTTTTGACGAATTCCCCGTAACTGGACCCCGGGGTTCTCGAAGCGTTCAGAACACAGCGGGACCCAAAATCAGTGACTAATTGCATACAAAACTGGCTGGAGTAGGCAAAAACTAGGAGTTTTGACGAGTTCCCGTAACCGGACCACGGGGTTCCGAAAATGTTCTGATCACAGCTGGATCCAAAATCAGTGAGCAATAGCATATAGAACGAGCCAGAATAGGCCAAAACTGTGAGTTTTGATGAGTTCCCCGTTACCGGACCCCGAGGTTCCGGAAACATTCGGATCACAGCGGGACCCAAAATCAGTGACTAATGGCATACAAAACTGGCCGAAATAGGCCAAAACTTCGAGTTTTGACGAGTACCCCATAACCGGACCCCGAGGTTCCCAAAACGTTCGGATCGCAGCCGGACCCAAAATCAGTGATGAATTGCATACAGAACTAGCCTGAATAGACCAAAACTGTGAGTTTTGACGAGTTCCCCATAACCGGACCCCAAGGGTCCGGAAACGTTTGGATCACAGCGGGACCCAAAATCAGTGACTAATAGCATACAAAACTGGCTGGAATAGGCCAAAACTGCGAGTTTTTAGGAGTTCCCCGTAACCAGACCCCGGGGTTCCCGTAACATTCGGATCGCAGCAGGACCCAAAATCAGTGACTAATAGCATACAAAACTAGCCGGAGTAGGCAAAAACTTGGAGTTTTGACGAGTTCCCGTAACAGGACCCCGGGGTTTCGAAAACGTTCGGATCACAGCGGGATCCAAAATCATTGAGCAATAGCATATAGAACGAGCCAGAATAGGCCAAAACTGCTAGTTTTGGCGAGTTCCCCATAAACGGACCCCGAGGTTCCGGAAACATTCGGATCACAGCGGGACCCAAAATCAGTGACTAATAGCATACAAAACTGGCCGAAATAGGCCAAAACTTCGAGTTTTGACGAGTACCCCATAACCGGACCCCGAGGTTCCCAAAACGTTCGGATCGCAGCCGGACACAAAATCAGTGACGAATAGCATACAGAACTAGCCTGAATAGGCCAAAACTGTGAGTTTTGACGAGTTCCCCATAACCGGACCCCAAGGGTCCGGAAACGTTTGGATCACAGCGGGACCCAAAATCAGTGACTAATAGCATACAAAACTGGCTGGAATAGGCCAAAACTGCGAGTTTTTACGAGTTCCCCGTAACCAGACCCCGGGGTTCCCAAAACGTTCGGATCGCAGCAGCACCCAAAATCAGTGACTAATAGCATACAAAACTAGCCAGAGTAGGCAAAAACATGGAGTTTTGACGAGTTCCCGTAACGGGACCCCGGGGTTTCGAAAATGTTCGGATCACAGCGGGATCCAAAATCATTGAGCAATAGCATATAGAACGAGCCAGAATAGGCCAAAACTGCTAGTTTTGGCGAGTTCCCCATAAACGGACCCCGAGGTTCCGGAAACATACGGATCACAGCGGGACCCAAAATCAGTGACTAATAGCATACAAAACTGGCCAAAATAGGCCAAAACTGCGAGTTTTGACGAGTTCCCTGTACCCGGACCCCGAGGTTCCAAAAACGTTCGGATCGCAGCAGGACCCAAAATCCGTGACGAATAGCATACAAAATTGGCCTGAATAGGTGAAAACTGCGAGTTTTGACGAGTTCCCCGTAACTGGACCCTAGGGTTCCCGAAGCGTTCAGATCACAACGGGACCCAAAATCAGTGACTAATAGCATAAAAAACTGGTCGGAATAGGCCAAAACTGCGAGTTTTGGCGAGTTCCCCGTAACCGGACCCCGTAGTTCCTAAAACGAACGGATCACAACGGGACCCAAAATCAGTGAGTAATAGCATACAAAATTGGCCGGAGTAGGCGAAAACTGCGAGTTTTGACGAGTTCCCCGTAACCAGACCCCGGGGTTCCTAAAACGTTCGGATCGCAGCAGGACCCAAAATCAATGACTAATAGCATACAAAACTGGCCAGTAGAGGCCAAAATTGCGAGTTTTGACGAATTCCCCGTAACTGGACCCCGGGGTTCTCGAAGCGTTCAGAACACAGCGGGACCCAAAATCAGTGCCTAATTGCATACAAAACTGGCTGGAGTAGGCAAAAACTAGGAGTTTTGACGAGTTCCCGTAACCGGACCACGGGGTTCCGAAAATGTTCGGATCACAGCTGGATCCAAAATCAGTGAGCAATAGCATACAGAACGAGCCAGAATAGGCCAAAACTGTGAGTTTTGACGAGTTCCCCGTTACCGGACCCCGAGGTTCCGGAAACATTCGGATCACAGCGGGACCCAAAATCAGTGACTAATGGCATACAAAACTGGCCGAAATAGGCCAAAACTTCGAGTTTTGACGAGTACCCCATAACCCGACCCCGAGGTTCCCAAAACGTTCCGATCGCAGCCGGACCCAAAATCAGTGATGAATAGCATACAGAACTAGCCTGAATAGACCAAAACTGTGAGTTTTGACGAGTTCCCCATAACCGGACCCCAAGGGTCCGGAAACGTTTGGATCACAGCGGGACCCAAAATCAGTGACTAATAGCATACAAAACTGGCTGGAATAGGCCAAAACTGCGAGTTTTTAGGAGTTCCCCGTAACCAGACCCCGGGGTTCCCGTAACATTCGGATCGCAGCAGGACCCAAAATCAGTGACTAATAGCATACAAAACTAGCCGGAGTAGGCAAAAACTTGGAGTTTTGACGAGTTCCCGTAACCGGACCCCGGGGTTTCGAAAACGTTCGGATCACAGCGGGATCCAAAATCATTGAGCAATAGCATATAGAACGAGCCAGAATAGGCCAAAACTGCTAGTTTTGGCGAGTTCCCCATAAACGGACCCCGAGGTTCCGGAAACATTCGGATCACAGCGGGACCCAAAATCAGTGACTAATAGCATACAAAACTGGCCGAAATAGGCCAAAACTTCGAGTTTTGACGAGTACCCCATAACCGGACCCCAAGGGTCCGGAAACGTTCGGATCGCAGCCGGACACAAAATCAGTGACGAATAGCATACAGAACTGGCCTGAATAGGCCAAAACTGTGAGTTTTGACGAGTTCCCCATAACCGGACCCCGAGGGTCCGAAAACGTTTGGATCACAGCGGGACCCAAAATCAGTGACTAATAGCATACAAAACTGGCTGGAATAGGCCAAAACTGCGAGTTTTTACGAGTTCCCCGTAACCAGACCCCGGGGTTCCCAAAACGTTCGGATCGCAGCAGCACCCAAAATCAGTTACTAATAGCATACAAAACTAGCCGGAGTAGGCAAAAACTTGGAGTTTTGACGAGTTCCCGTAACGGGACCCCGGGGTTTCGAAAATGTTCGGATCACAGCGGGATCCAAAATCATTGAGCAATAGCATATAGAACGAGCCAGAATAGGCCAAAACTGCTAGTTTTGGCGAGTTCCCCATAAACGGACCCCGAGGTTCCGGAAACATACGGATCACAGCGGGACCCAAAATCAGTGACTAATAGCATACAAAACTGGCCAAAATAGGCCAAAACTGCGAGTTTTGACGAGTTCCCCATAACCGGACCCCGAGGTTCCAAAAACGTTCGGATCGCAGCAGGACCCAAAATCCGTGACGAATAGCATACAAAATTGGCCTGAATAGGTGAAAACTGCGAGTTTTGACGAGTTCCCCGTAACTGGACCCTAGGGTTCCCGAAGCGTTCAGATCACAACGGGACCCAAAATCAGTGACTAATAGCATAAAAAACTGGTCGGAATAGGCCAAAACTGCGAGTTTTGGCGAGTTCCCCGTAACCGGACCCCGTAGTTCCTAAAACGAACGGATCACAACGGGACCCAAAATCAGTGAGTAATAGCATACAAAATTGGCCGGAGTAGGCGAAAACTGCGAGTTTTGACGAGTTCCCCGTAACCAGACCCCGGGGTTCCTAAAACGTTCGGATCGCAGCAGGACCCAAAATCAATGACTAATAGCATACAAAACTGGCCAGTAGAGGCCAAAATTGCGAGTTTTGACAAATTCCCCGTAACTGGACCCCGGGGTTCTCGAAGCGTTCAGAACACAGCGGGACCCAAAATCAGTGACTAATTGCATACAAAACTGGCTGGAGTAAGCAAAAACTAGGAGTTTTGACGAGTTCCCGTAACCGGACCACGGGGTTCCGAAAATGTTCGGATCACAGCTGGATCCAAAATCAGTGAGCAATAGCATACAGAACGAGCCAGAATAGGCCAAAACTGTGAGTTTTGACGAGTTCACCGTTACCGGACCCCGAGGTTCCGGAAACATTCGGATCACAGCGGGACCCAAAATCAGTGACTAATGGCATACAAAACTGGCCGAAATAGGCCAAAACTTCGAGTTTTGACGAGTACCCCATAACCGGACCCCGAGGTTCCCAAAACGTTCGGATCGCAGCCGGACCCAAAATCAGTGATGAATAGCATACAGAACTAGCCTGAATAGACCAAAACTGTGAGTTTTGACGAGTTCCCCATAACCGGACCCCAAGGGTCCGGAAACGTTTGGATCACAGCGGGACCCAAAATCAGTGACTAATAGCATACAAAACTGGCTGGAATAGGCCAAAACTGCGAGTTTTTAGGAGTTCCCCGTAACCAGACCCCGGGGTTCCCGTAACATTCGGATCGCAGCAGGACCCAAAATCAGTGACTAATAGCATACAAAACTAGCCGGAGTAGGCAAAAACTTGGAGTTTTGACGAGTTCCCGTAACCGGACCCCGGGGTTTCGAAAACGTTCGGATCACAGCGGGATCCAAAATCATTGAGCAATAGCATATAGAACGAGCCAGAATAGGCCAAAACTGCTAGTTTTGGCGAGTTCCCCATAAACGGACCCCGAGGTTCCGGAAACATTCGGATCACAGCGGGACCCAAAATCAGTGACTAATAGCATACAAAACTGGCCGAAATAGGCCAAAACTTCGAGTTTTGACGAGTACCCCATAACCGGACCCCAAGGGTCCGGAAACGTTCGGATCGCAGCCGGACACAAAATCAGTGACGAATAGCATACAGAACTGGCCTGAATAGGCCAAAACTGTGAGTTTTGACGAGTTCCCCATAACCGGACCCCGAGGGTCCGAAAACGTTTGGATCACAGCGTGACCCAAAATCAGTGACTAATAGCATTCAAAACTGGCTGGAATAGGCCAAAACTGCGAGTTTTTACGAGTTCCCCGTAACCAGACCCCGGGGTTTCCAAAACGTTCGGATCGCAGCAGCACCCAAAATCAGTTACTAATAGCATACAAAACTAGCCGGAGTAGGCAAAAACTTGGAGTTTTGACAAGTTCCCGTAACGGGACCCCGGGGTTTCGAAAATGTTCGGATCACAGCGGGATCCAAAATCATTGAGCAATAGCATATAGAACGAGCCAGAATAGGCCAAAACTGCTAGTTTTGGCGAGTTCCCCATAAACGGACCCCGAGGTTCCGGAAACATACGGATCACAGCGGGACCCAAAATCAGTGACTAATAGCATACAAAACTGGCCAAAATAGGCCAAAACTGCGAGTTTTGACGAGTTCCCCATAACCGGACCCCGAGGTTCCAAAAACGTTCGGATCGCAGCAGGACCCAAAATCCGTGACGAATAGCATACAAAATTGGCCTGAATAGGTGAAAACTGCGAGTTTTGACGAGTTCCCCGTAACTGGACCCTAGGGTTCCCGAAGCGTTCAGATCACAACGGGACCCAAAATCAGTGACTAATAGCATAAAAAACTGGTCGGAATAGGCCAAAACTGCGAGTTTTGGCGAGTTCCCCGTAACCGGACCCCGTAGTTCCTAAAACGAACGGATCACAACGGGACCCAAAATCAGTGAGTAATAGCATACAAAATTGGCCGGAGTAGGCGAAAACTGCGAGTTTTGACGAGTTCCCCGTAACCAGACCCCGGGGTTCCTAAAACGTTCGGATCGCAGCAGGACCCAAAATCAATGACTAATAGCATACAAAACTGGCCAGTAGAGGCCAAAATTGCGAGTTTTGACAAATTCCCCGTAACTGGACCCCGGGGTTCTCGAAGCGTTCAGAACACAGCGGGACCCAAAATCAGTGACTAATTGCATACAAAACTGGCTGGAGTAAGCAAAAACTAGGAGTTTTGACGAGTTCCCGTAACCGGACCACGGGGTTCCGAAAATGTTCGGATCACAGCTGGATCCAAAATCAGTGAGCAATAGCATACAGAACGAGCCAGAATAGGCCAAAACTGTGAGTTTTGACGAGTTCCCCGTTACCGGACCCCGAGGTTCCGGAAACATTCGGATCACAGCGGGACCCAAAATCAGTGACTAATGGCATACAAAACTGGCCGAAATAGGCCAAAACTTCGAGTTTTGACGAGTACCCCATAACCGGACCCCGAGGTTCCCAAAACGTTCGGATCGCAGCCGGACCCAAAATCAGTGATGAATAGCATACAGAACTAGCCTGAATAGACCAAAACTGTGAGTTTTGACGAGTTCCCCATAACCGGACCCCAAGGGTCCGGAAACGTTTGGATCACAGCGGGACCCAAAATCAGTGACTAATAGCATACAAAACTGGCTGGAATAGGCCAAAACTGCGAGTTTTTAGGAGTTCCCCGTAACCAGACCCCGGGGTTCCCGTAACATTCGGATCGCAGCAGGACCCAAAATCAGTGACTAATAGCATACAAAACTAGCCGGAGTAGGCAAAAACTTGGAGTTTTGACGAGTTCCCGTAACCGGACCCCGGGGTTTCGAAAACGTTCGGATCACAGCGGGATCCAAAATCATTGAGCAATAGCATATAGAACGAGCCAGAATAGGCCAAAACTGCTAGTTTTGGCGAGTTCCCCATAAACGGACCCCGAGGTTCCGGAAACATTCGGATCACAGCGGGACCCAAAATCAGTGACTAATAGCATACAAAACTGGCCGAAATAGGCCAAAACTTCGAGTTTTGACGAGTACCCCATAACCGGACCCCAAGGGTCCGGAAACGTTCGGATCGCAGCCGGACACAAAATCAGTGACGAATAGCATACAGAACTGGCCTGAATAGGCCAAAACTGTGAGTTTTGACGAGTTCCCCATAACCGGACCCCGAGGGTCCGAAAACGTTTGGATCACAGCGTGACCCAAAATCAGTGACTAATAGCATACAAAACTGGCTGGAATAGGCCAAAACTGCGAGTTTTTACGAGTTCCCCGTAACCAGACCCCGGGGTTCCCAAAACGTTCGGATCGCAGCAGCACCCAAAATCAGTTACTAATAGCATACAAAACTAGCCGGAGTAGGCAAAAACTTGGAGTTTTGACGAGTTCCCGTAACGGGACCCCGGGGTTTCGAAAATGTTCGGATCACAGCGGGATCCAAAATCATTGAGCAATAGCATATAGAACGAGCCAGAATAGGCCAAAACTGCTAGTTTTGGCGAGTTCCCCATAAACGGACCCCGAGGTTCCGGAAACATACGGATCACAGCGGGACCCAAAATCAGTGACTAATAGCATACAAAACTGGCCAAAATAGGCCAAAACTGCGAGTTTTGACGAGTTCCCCATAACCGGACCCCGAGGTTCCAAAAACGTTCGGATCGCAGCAGGACCCAAAATCCGTGACGAATAGCATACAAAATTGGCCTGAATAGGTGAAAACTGCGAGTTTTGACGAGTTCCCCGTAACTGGACCCTAGGGTTCCCGAAGCGTTCAGATCACAACGGGACCCAAAATCAGTGACTAATACCATAAAAAACTGGTCGGAATAGGCCAAAACTGCGAGTTTTGGCGAGTTCCCCGTAACCGGACCCCGTAGTTCCTAAAACGAACGGATCACAACGGGACCCAAAATCAGTGAGTAATAGCATACAAAATTGGCCGGAGTAGGCGAAAACTGCGAGTTTTGACGAGTTCCCCGTAACCAGACCCCGGGGTTCCTAAAACGTTCGGATCGCAGCAGGACCCAAAATCAATGACTAATAGCATACAAAACTGGCCAGTAGAGGCCAAAATTGCGAGTTTTGACAAATTCCCCGTAACTGGACCCCGGGGTTCTCGAAGCGTTCAGAACACAGCGGGACCCAAAATCAGTGACTAATTGCATACAAAACTGGCTGGAGTAAGCAAAAACTAGGAGTTTTGACGAGTTCCCGTAACCGGACCACGGGGTTCCGAAAATGTTCGGATCACAGCTGGATCCAAAATCAGTGAGCAATAGCATACAGAACGAGCCAGAATAGGCCAAAACTGTGAGTTTTGACGAGTTCCCCGTTACCGGACCCCGAGGTTCCGGAAACATTCGGATCACAGCGGGACCCAAAATCAGTGACTAATGGCATACAAAACTGGCCGAAATAGGCCAAAACTTCGAGTTTTGACGAGTACCCCATAACCGGACCCCGAGGTTCCCAAAACGTTCGGATCGCAGCCGGACCCAAAATCAGTGATGAATAGCATACAGAACTAGCCTGAATAGACCAAAACTGTGAGTTTTGACGAGTTCCCCATAACCGGACCCCAAGGGTCCGGAAACGTTTGGATCACAGCGGGACCCAAAATCAGTGACTAATAGCATACAAAACTGGCTGGAATAGGCCAAAACTGCGAGTTTTTAGGAGTTCCCCGTAACCAGACCCCGGGGTTCCCGTAACATTCGGATCGCAGCAGGACCCAAAATCAGTGACTAATAGCATACAAAACTAGCCGGAGTAGGCAAAAACTTGGAGTTTTGACGAGTTCCCGTAACCGGACCCCGGGGTTTCGAAATTGTTCGGATCACAGCGGGATCCAAAATCATTGAGCAATAGCATATAGAACGAGCGAGAATAGGCCAAAACTGCTAGTTTTGGCGAGTTCCCCATAAACGGTCCCCGAGGTTCCGGAAACATTCGGATCACAGCGGGACCCAAAATCAGTGACTAATAGCATACAAAACTGGCCGAAATAGGCCAAAACTTCGAGTTTTGACGAGTACCCCATAACCGGACCCCGAGGTTCCCAAAACGTTCGGATCGCAGCCGGACACAAAATCAGTGACGAATAGCATACAGAACTAGCCTGAATAGGCCAAAACTGTGAGTTTTGACGAGTTCCCCATAACCGGACCCCAAGGGTCCGGAAACGTTTGGATCACAGCGGGACCCAAAATCAGTGACTAATAGCATACAAAACTGGCTGGAATAGGCCAAAACTGCGAGTTTTTAGGAGTTCCCCGTAACCAGACCCCGGGGTTCCCGTAACATTCGGATCGCAGCAGGACCCAAAATCAGTGACTAATAGCATACAAAACTAGCCGGAGTAGGCAAAAACTTGGAGTTTTGACGAGTTCCCGTAACGGGACCCTGGGGTTTCGAAAACGTTCGGATCACAGCGAGATCCAAAATCATTGAGCAATAGCATATAGAACGAGCCAGAATAGGCCAGAACTGCTAGTTTTGGCGAGTTCCCCATAAACGGGCCCCGAGGTTCCGGAAACATTCGGATCAGAGCGGGACCCAAAATCAGTGACTAATAGCATGCAAAACTGGCCGAAATAGGCCAAAACTGCGAGTTTTGACGAGTTCCCCGTACCCGGACCCCGAGGTTCCAAAAACGTTCGGATCGCAGCAGGACCCAAAATCCGTGACTAATTGCATACAAAACTGGCCTGAATAGGTGAAAACTGCGAGTTTTGACGAGTTCCCCGTAACCGGACCCTAGGGTTCCCGAAGCGTTCAGATCACAACGGGACCCAAAATCAGTGACTAATAGCATAAAAAACTGGTCGGAATAGGCCAAAACTGCGAGTTTTGGCGAGTTCCCCGTAACCGGACCCCGTAGTTCCTAAAACGAACGGATCACAACGGGACCCAAAATCAGTGAGTAATAGTATACAAAATTGGCCGGAGTAGGCGAAAACTGCGAGTTTTGACGAGTTCCCCGTAACCAGACCCCGGGGTTCCTAAAACGTTCGGATCGCAGCAGGACCCAAAATCAATGACTAATAGCATACAAAACTGGCCAGTAGAGGCCAAAATTGCGAGTTTTGACGAATTCCCCGTAACTGGACCCCGGGGTTCTCGAAGCGTTCAGAACACAGCGGGACCCAAAATCAGTGACTAATTGCATACAAAACTGGCTGGAGTAGGCAAAAACTAGGAGTTTTGACGAGTTCCCGTAACCGGACCACGGGGTTCCGAAAATGTTCGGATCACAGCTGGATCCAAAATCAGTGAGCAATAGCATACAGAACTAGCCAGAATAGGCCAAAACTGTGAGTTTTGACGAGTTCCCCGTTACCGGACCCCGAGGTTCCGGAAACATTCGGATCACAGCGGGACCCAAAATCAGTGACTAATGGCATACAAAACTTGCCGAAATAGGCCAAAACTTCGAGTTTTGACGAGTACCCCATAACCGGACCCCGAGGTTCCCAAGACGTTCGGATCGCAGCCGGACCCAAAATCAGTGATGAAGCATACAGAACTAGCCTGAATAGACCAAAACTGTGAGTTTTGACGAGTTCCCCATAACCGGACCCCAAGGGTCCGGAAACATTTGGATCACAGCGGGACCCAAAATCAGTGACTAATAGCATACAAAACTGGCTGGAATAGGCCAAAACTGCGAGTTTTTAGGAGTTCCCCGTAACCAGACCCCGGGGTTCCCGTAACATTCGGATCGCAGCAGGACCCAAAATCAATGACTAATAGCATACAAAACTAGCAGGAGTAGGCAAAAACTTGGAGTTTTGACGAGTTCCCGTAACCGGACCCCGGGGTTTCGAAAACGTTCGGATCACAGCGGGATCCAAAATCATTGAGCAATAGCATATAGAACGAGCCAGAATAGGCCAAAACTGCTAGTTTTGGCGAGTTCCCCATAAACGGACCCCGAGGTTCCGGAAACATACGGATCACAGCGGGACCCAAAATCAGTGACTAATAGCATACAAAACTGGCCAAAATAGGCCAAAACTGCGAGTTTTGACGAGTTCCCCATAACCGGACCCCGAGGTTCCAAAAACGTTCGGATCGCAGCAGGACCCAAAATCCGTGACGAATAGCATACAAAATTGGCCTGAATAGGTGAAAACTGCGAGTTTTGACGAGTTCCCCGTAACTGGACCCTAGGGTTCCCGAAGCGTTCAGATCACAACGGGACCCAAAATCAGTGACTAATAGCATAAAAAACTGGTCGGAATAGGCCAAAACTGCGAGTTTTGGCGAGTTCCCCGTAACCGGACCCCGTAGTTCCTAAAACGAACGGATCACAACGGGACCCAAAATCAGTGAGTAATAGCATACAAAATTGGCCGGAGTAGGCGAAAACTGCGAGTTTTGACGAGTTCCCCGTAACCAGACCCCGGGGTTCCTAAAACGTTCGGATCGCAGCAGGACCCAAAATCAATGACTAATAGCATACAAAACTGGCCAGTAGAGGCCAAAATTGCGAGTTTTGACAAATTCCCCGTAACTGGACCCCGGGGTTCTCGAAGCGTTCAGAACACAGCGGGACCCAAAATCAGTGACTAATTGCATACAAAACTGGCTGGAGTAGGCAAAAACTAGGAGTTTTGACGAGTTCCCGTAACCGGACCACGGGGTTCCGAAAATGTTCGGATCAGAGGTGGATCCAAAATCAGTGAGCAATAGCATACAGAACGAGCCAGCATAGGCCAAAACTGTGAGTTTTGACGAGTTCCCCGTTACCGGACCCCGAGGTTCCGGAAACATTCGGATCACAGCGGGACCCAAAATCAGTGACTAATGGCATACAAAACTGGCCGAAATAGGCCAAAACTTCGAGTTTTGACGAGTACCCCATAACCGGACCCCGAGGTTCCCAAAACGTTCGGATCGCAGCCGGACCCAAAATCAGTGATGAATAGCATACAGAACTAGCCTGAATAGACCAAAACTGTGAGTTTTGACGAGTTCCCCATAACCGGACCCCAAGGGTCCGGAAACGTTTGGATCACAGCGGGACCCAAAATCAGTGACTAATAGCATACAAAACTGGCTGGAATAGGCCAAAACTGCGAGTTTTTAGGAGTTCCCCGTAACCAGACCCCGGGGTTCCCGTAACATTCGGATCGCAGCAGGACCCAAAATCAGTGACTAATAGCATACAAAACTAGCCGGAGTAGGCAAAAACTTGGAGTTTTGACGAGTTCCCGTAACCGGACCCCGGGGTTTCGAAAATGTTCGGATCACAGCGGGATCCAAAATCATTGAGCAATAGCATATAGAACGAGCGAGAATAGGCCAAAACTGCTAGTTTTGGCGAGTTCCCCATAAACGGTCCCCGAGGTTCCGGAAACATTCGGATCACAGCGGGACCCAAAATCAGTGACTAATAGCATACAAAACTGGCCGAAATAGGCCAAAACTTCGAGTTTTGACGAGTACCCCATAACCGGACCCCGAGGTTCCCAAAACGTTCGGATCGCAGCCGGACACAAAATCAGTGACGAATAGCATACAGAACTAGCCTGAATAGGCCAAAACTGTGAGTTTTGACGAGTTGCCCATAACCGGACCCCAAGGGTACGGAAACGTTTGGATCACAGCGGGACCCAAAATCAGTGACTAATAGCATACAAAACTGGCTGGAATAGGCCAAAACTGCGAGTTTTTAGGAGTTCCCCGTAACCAGACCCCGGGGTTCCCGTAACATTCGGATCGCAGCAGGACCCAAAATCAGTGACTAATAGCATACAAAACTAGCCGGAGTAGGCAAAAACTTGGAGTTTTGACGAGTTCCCGTAAGGGGACCCCGGGGTTTCGAAAACGTTCGGATCACAGCGAGATCCAAAATCATTGAGCAATAGCATATAGAACGAGCCAGAATAGGCCAGAACTGCTAGTTTTGGCGAGTTCCCCATAAACGGGCCCCGAGGTTCCGGAAACATTCGGATCAGAGCGGGACCCAAAATCAGTGACTAATAGCATGCAAAACTGGCCGAAATAGGCCAAAACTGCGAGTTTTGACGAGTTCCCCGTACCCGGACCCCGAGGTTCCAAAAACGTTCGGATCGCAGCAGGACCCAAAATCCGTGACTAATTGCATACAAAACTGGCCTGAATAGGTGAAAACTGCGAGTTTTGACGAGTTCCCCGTAACCGGACCCTAGGGTTCCCGAAGCGTTCAGATCACAACGGGACCCAAAATCAGTGACTAATAGCATAAAAAACTGGTCGGAATAGGCCAAAACTGCGAGTTTTGGCGAGTTCCCCGTAACCGGACCCCGTAGTTCCTAAAACGAACGGATCACAACGGGACCCAAAATCAGTGAGTAATAGCATACAAAATTGGCCGGAGTAGGCGAAAACTGCGAGTTTTGACGAGTTCCCCGTAACCAGACCCCGGGGTTCCTAAAACGTTCGGATCGCAGCAGGACCCAAAATCAATGACTAATAGCATACAAAACTGGCCAGTAGAGGCCAAAATTGCGAGTTTTGACGAATTCCCCGTAACTGGACCCCGGGGTTCTCGAAGCGTTCAGAACACAGCGGGACCCAAAATCAGTGACTAATTGCATACAAAACTGGCTGGAGTAGGCAAAAACTAGGAGTTTTGACGAGTTCCCGTAACCGGACCACGGGGTTCCGAAAATGTTCGGATCACAGCTGGATCCAAAATCAGTGAGCAATAGCATACAGAACGAGCCAGAATAGGCCAAAACTGTGAGTTTTGACGAGTTCCCCGTTACCGGACCCCGAGGTTCCGGAAACATTCGGATCACAGCGGGACCCAAAATCAGTGACTAATGGCATACAAAACTGGCCGAAATAGGCCAAAACTTCGAGTTTTGACGAGTACCCCGTAACCGGACCCCGAGGTTCCCACAACGTTCGGATCGCAGCCGGACCCAAAATCAGTGATGAAGCATACAGAACTAGCCTGAATAGACCAAAACTGTGAGTTTTGACGAGTTCCCCATAACCGGACCCCAAGGGTCCGGAAACATTTGGATCACAGCGGGACCCAAAATCAGTGACTAATAGCATACAAAACTGGCTGGAATAGGCCAAAACTGCGAGTTTTTAGGAGTTCCCCGTAACCAGACCCCGGGGTTCCCGTAACATTCGGATCGCAGGAGGACCCAAAATCAGTGACTAATAGCATACAAAACTAGCAGGAGTAGGCAAAAACTTGGAGTTTTGACGAGTTCCCGTAACCGGACCCCGGGGTTTCGAAAACGTTCGGATCACAGCGGGATCCAAAATCATTGAGCAATAGCATATAGAACGAGCCAGAATAGGCCAAAACTGCTAGTTTTGGCGAGTTCCCCATAAACGGACCCCGAGGTTCCGGAAACATTCGGATCACAGCGGGACCCAAAATCAGTGACTAATAGCATACAAAACTGGCCGAAATAGGCCAAAACTTCGAGTTTTGACGAGTTCCCCATAACCGGACCCCGAGGTTCCAAAAACGTTCGGATCGCAGCAGGACCCAAAATCTGTGACGAATAGCATACAAAATTGGCCTGAATAGGTGAAAACTGCGAGTTTTGACGAGTTCCCCGTAACTGGACCCTAGGGTTCCCGAAGCGTTCAGATCACAACGGGACCCAAAATCCGTGACTAATAGCATAAAAAACTGGTCGGAATAGGCCAAAACTGCGAGTTTTGGCGAGTTCCCCGTAACCGGACCCCGTAGTTCCTAAAACGAACGGATCACAACGGGACCCAAAATTAGTGAGTAATAGCATACAAAATTGGCCGGAGTAGGCGAAAACTGCGAGTTTTGACGAGTTCACCGTAACCAGACCCCGGGGTTCCTAAAACGTTCGGATCGCAGCAGGACCCAAAATCAATGACTAATAGCATACAAAACTGGCCAATAGAGGCCAAAATTGCGAGTTTTGACGAATTCCCCCTAACTGGACCCCGGGGTTCTCGAAGCGTTCAGAACACAGCGGGACCCAAAATCAGTGACTAATTGCATACAAAACTGGCTGGAGTAGGCAAAAACTAGGAGTTTTGACGAGTTCCCGTAACCGGACCACGGGGTTCCGAAAATGTTCGGATCACAGCTGGATCCAAAATCAGTGAGCAATAGCATAGAGAACGAGCCAGAATAGGCCAAAACTGTGAGTTTTGACGAGTTCCCCGTTACCGGACCCCGAGGTTCCGGAAACATTCGGATCACAGCGGGACCCAAAATCAGTGACTAATGGCATACAAAACTGGCCGAAATAGGCCAAAACTTCGAGTTTTGACGAGTACCCCATAACCGGACCCCGAGGTTCCCAAAACGTTCGGATCGCAGCCGGACCCAAAATCAGTGATGAAGCATACAGAACTAGCCTGAATAGACCAAAACTGTGAGTTTTGACGAGTTCCCCATAACCGGACCCCAAGGGTCCGGAAACGTTTGGATCACAGCGGGACCCAAAATCAGTGACTAATAGCATACAAAACTGGCTGGAATAGGCCAAAACTGCGAGTTTTTAGGAGTTCCCCGTAACCAGACCCCGGGGTTCCCGTAACATTCGGATCGCAGCAGGACCCAAAATCAGTCACTAATAGCATACAAAACTAGCCGGAGTAGGCAAAAACTTGGAGTTTTGACGAGTTCCCGTAACCGGACCCCGGGGTTTCGAAAACGTTCGGATCACAGCGGGATCCAAAGTCATTGAGCAATAGCATATAGAACGAGCCAGAATAGGCCAAAACTGCTAGTTTTGGCGAGTTCCCCATAAACGGACCCCGAGGTTCCGGAAACATTCGGATCACAGCGGGACCCAAAATCAGTGACTAATAGCATACAAAACTGGCCGAAATAGGCCAAAACTTCGAGTTTTGACGAGTACCCCATAACCGGACCCCGAGGTTCCCAAAACGTTCGGATCGCAGCCGGACACAAAATCAGTGACGAATAGCATACAGAACTAGCCTGAATAGGCCAAAACTGTGAGTTTTGACGAGTTCCCCATAACCGGACCCCAAGGGTCCGGAAACGTTTGGATCACAGCGGGACCCAAAATCAGTGACTAATAGCATACAAAACTGGCTGGAATAGGCCAAAACTGCGAGTTTTTACGAGTTCCCCGTAACCAGACCCCGGGGTTCCCAAAACGTTCGGATCGCAGCAGGACCCAAAATCAGTGACTAATAGCATACGAAACTAGCCGGAGTAGGCAAAAACTTGGAGTTTTGACGAGTTCCCGTAACCGGACCCCGGGGTTTCGAAAACGTTCGGATCACAGCGGGATCCAAAATCATTGAGCAATAGCATATAGAACGAGCCAGAATAGGCCAAAACTGCTAGTTTTGGCGAGTTCCCCATAAACGGACCCCGAGGTTCCGGAAACATTCGGATCACAGCGGGACCCAAAATCAGTGACTAATAGCATACAAAACTGGCCGAAATAGGCCAAAACTGCGAGTTTTGACGAGTTCCCCATAACCGGACCCCGAGGTTCCAAAAACGTTCGGATCGCAGCAGGACCCAAAATCCGTGACGAATAGCATACAAAACTGGCCTGAATAGGTGAAAACTGCGAGTTTTGACGACTTCCCCGTAACCGGACCCTAGGGTTCCCGAAGCGTTCAGATCACAACGGGACCCAAAATCAGTGACTAATAGCATAAAAAACTGGTCGGAATAGGCCAAAACTGCGAGTTTTGGCGAGTTCCCCGTAACCGGACCCCGTAGTTCCTAAAACGAACGGATCACAACGGGACCCAAAATCAGTGAGTAATAGCATACAAAATTGGCCGGAGTAGGCGAAAACTGCGAGTTTTGACGAGTTCCCCGTAACCAGACCCCGGGGTTCCCAAAATGTTCGGATCGCAGCAGGACCCAAAATCAATGACTAATAGCATACAAAACTGGCCAGTAGAGGCCAAAATTGCGAGTTTTGACGAATTCCCCGTAACTGGACCCCGGGGTTCTCGAAGCGTTCAGAACACAGCGGGACCCAAAATCAGTGACTAATTGCATACAAAACTGGCTGGAGTAGGCAAAAACTAGGAGTTTTGAAGAGTTCCCGTAACCGGACCACGGGGTTCCGAAAATGTTCGGATCACAGCTGGATCCAAAATCAGTGAGCAATAGCATACAGAACGAGCCAGAATAGGCCAAAACTGTGAGTTTTGACGAGTTCCCCGTTACCGGACCCCGAGGTTCCGGAAACATTCGGATCACAGCGGGACCCAAAATCAGTGACTAATGGCATACAAAACTGGCCGAAATAGGCCAAAACTTCGAGTTTTGACGAGTACCCCATAACCGGACCCCGAGGTTCCCAAAACGTTCGGATCGCAGCCGGACCCAAAATCAGTGATGAATAGCATACAGAACTAGCCTGAATAGACCAAAACTGTGAGTTTTGACGAGTTCCCCATAACCGGACCCCAAGGGTCCGGAAACGTTTGGATCACAGCGGGACCCAAAATCAGTGACTAATAGCATACAAAACTGGCTGGAATAGGCCAAAACTGCGAGTTTTTAGGAGTTCCCCGTAACCAGAGCCCGGGGTTCCCGTAACATTCGGATCGCAGCAGGACCCAAAATCAGTGACTAATAGCATACAAAACTAGCCGGAGTAGGCAAAAACTTGGAGTTTTGACGAGTTCCCGTAACCGGACCCCGGGGTTTCGAAAACGTTCGGATCACAGCGGGATCCAAAATCATTGAGCAATAGCATATAGAACGAGCCAGAATAGGCCAAAACTGCTAGTTTTGGCGAGTTCCCCATAAACGGACCCGAGGTTCCGGAAACATTCGGATCACAGCGGGACCCAAAATCAGTGACTAATAGCATACAAAACTGGCCGAAATAGGCCAAAACTTCGAGTTTTGACGAGTACCCCATAACCGGACCCCGAGGTTCCCAAAACGTTCGGATCGCAGCCGGACACAAAATGAGTGACGAATAGCATACAGAACTAGCCTGAATAGGCCAAAACTGTGAGTTTTGACGAGTTCCCCATAACCGGACCCCAAGGGTCCGGAAACGTTTGGATCACAGCGGGACCCAAAATCAGTGACTAATAGCATACAAAACTGGCTGGAATAGGCCAAAACTGCGAGTTTTTACAAGTTCCCCGTAACCAGACCCCGGGGTTCCCAAAACGTTCGGATCGCAGCAGGACCCAAAATCAGTGACTAATAGCATACGAAACTAGCCGGAGTAGGCAAAAACTTGGAGTTTTGACGAGTTCCCGTAACGGGACCCCGGGGTTTCGAAAACGTTCGGATCACAGCGGGATCCAAAATCATTGAGCAATAGCATATAGAACGAGCCAGAATAGGCCAAAACTGCTAGTTTTGGCGAGTTCCCCATAAACGGACCCCGAGGTTCCGGAAACATACGGATCACAGCGGGACCCAAAATCAGTGACTAATAGCATACAAAACTGGCCAAAATAGGCCAAAACTGCGAGTTTTGACGAGTTCCCCATAACCGGACCCCGAGGTTCCAAAAACGTTCGGATCGCAGCAGGACCCAAAATCCGTGACGAATAGCATACAAAACTGGCCTGAATAGGTGAAAACTGCGAGTTTTGACGAGTTCCCCGTAACCGGACCCTAGGGTTCCCGAAGCGTTCAGATCACAACGGGACCCAAAATCAGTGACTAATAGCATAAAAAACTGGTCGGAATAGGCCAAAACTGCGAGTTTCGGCGAGTTCCCCGTAACCGGACCCCGTAGTTCCTAAAACGAACGGATCACAACGGGACCCAAAATCAGTGAGTAATAGCATACAAAATTGGCCGGAGTAGGCGAAAACTGCGAGTTTTGACGAGTTGCCCGTAACCAGACCCCGGGGTTCCTAAAACGTTCGGATCACAGCAGGACCCAAAATCAATGACTAATAGCATACAAAACTGGCCAGTAGAGGCCAAAATTGCGAGTTTTGACGAATTCCCCGTAACTGGACCCCGGGGTTCTCGAAGCGTTCAGAACACAGCGGGACCCAAAATCAGTGACTAATTGCATACAGAACTGGCTGGAGTAGGCAAAAACTAGGAGTTTTGACGAGTTCCCGTAACCGGACCACGGGGTTCCGAAAATGTTCGGATCACAGCTGGATCCAAAATCAGTGAGCAATAGCATACAGAACGAGCCAGAATAGGCCAAAACTGTGAGTTTTGACGAGTTCCCCGTTACCGGACCCCGAGGTTCCGGAAACATTCGGATCACAGCGGGACCCAAAATCAATGACTAATGGCATACGAAACTGGCCGAAATAGGCCAAAACTTCGAGTTTTGACGAGTACCCCATAACCGGACCCCGAGATTCCCAAAACGTTCGGATCGCAGCCGGACCCAAAATCAGTGATGAATAGCATACAGAACTAGCATGAATAGACCAAAACTGTGAGTTTTGACGAGTTCCCCATAACCGGACCCCAAGGGTCCGGAAACGTTTGGATCACAGCGGGACCCAAAATCAGTGACTAATAGCATACAAAACTGGCTGGAATAGGCCAAAACTGCGAGTTTATAGGAGTTCCCCGTAACCAGACCCCGGGGTTCCCGTAACATTCGGATCGCAGCAGGACCCAAAATCAGTGACTAATAGCATACAAAACTAGCCGGAGTAGGCAAAAACTTGGAGTTTTGACGAGTTCCCGTAACCGGACCCCGGGGTTTCGAAAACGTTCGGATCACAGCGGGATCCAAAATCATTAAGCAATAGCATATAGAACGAGCCAGAATAGGCCAAAACTGCTAGTTTTGGCGAGTTCCCCATAAACGGACCCCGAGGTTCCGGAAACATTCGGATCACAGCGGGACCCAAAATCAGTGACTAATAGCATACAAAACTGGCCGAAATAGGCCAAAACTTCGAGTTTTGACGAGTACCCCATAACCGGACCCCGAGGTTCCCAAAACGTTCGGATCGCAGCCGGACACAAAATCAGTGACGAATAGCATACAGAACTAGCCTGAATAGGCCAAAACTGTGAGTTTTGACGAGCTCCCCATAACCGGACCCCAAGGGTCCGGAAACGTTTGGATCACAGCGGGACCCAAAATCAGTGACTAATAGCATACAAAACTGGCTGGAATAGGCCAAAACTGCGAGTTTTTACGAGTTCCCCGTAACCAGACCCCGGGGTTCCCAAAACGTTCGGATCGCAGCAGGACCCAAAATCAGTGACTAATAGCATACAAAACTAGCCGGAGTAGGCAAAAACTTGGAGTTTTGACGAGTTCCCGTAACCGGACCCCGGGGTTTCGAAAACGTTCGGATCACAGCGGGATCCAAAATCATTGAGCAATAGCATATAGAACGAGCCAGAATAGGCCAAAACTGCTAGTTTTGGCGAGTTCCCCATAAACGGACCCCGAGGTTCCGGAAACATTCGGATCACAGCGGGACCCAAAATCAGTGACTAATAGCATACAAAACTGGCCGAAATAGGCCAAAACTGCGAGTTTTGACGAGTTCCCCATAAACGGACCCCGAGGTTCCAAAAACGTTCGGATCGCAGCAGGACCCAAAATCCGTGACGAATAGCATACAAAACTGGCCTGAATAGGTGAAAACTGCGAGTTTTGACGAGTTCCCCGTAACCGGACCCTAGGGTTCCCGAAGCGTTCAGATCACAACGGGACCCAAAATCAGTGACTAATAGCATAAAAAACTGGTCGGAATAGGCCAAAATTGCGAGTTTTGGCGAGTTCCCCGTAACCGGACCCCGTAGTTCCTAAAACGAACGGATCACAACGGGACCCAAAATCAGTGAGTAATAGCATACAAAATTGGCCGGAGTAGGCGAAAACTGCGAGTTTTGACGAGTTCCCCGTAACCAGACCCCGGGGTTCCTAAAACGTTCGGATCGCAGCAGGACCCAAAATCAATGACTAATAGCATACAAAACTGGCCAGTAGAGGCCAAAATTGCGAGTTTTGACGAATTCCCCGTAACTGGACCCCGGGGTTCTCGAAGCGTTCAGAACACAGCGGGACCCAAAATCAGTGACTAATTGCATACAAAACTGGCTGGAGTAGGCAAAAACTAGGAGTTTTGACGAGTTCCCGTAACCGGACCACGGGGTTCCGAAAATGTTCGGATCACAGCTGGATCCAAAATCAGTGAGCAATAGCATACAGAACGAGCCAGAATAGGCCAAAACTGTGAGTTTTGACGAGTTCCCCGTTACCGGACCCCGAGGTTCCGGAAACATTCGGATCACAGCGGGACCCAAAATCAGTGACTAATGGCATACAAAACTGGCCGAAACAGGCCAAAACTTCGAGTTTTGACGAGTACCCCATAACCGGACCCCGAGGTTCCCAAAACGTTCGGATCGCAGCCGGACCCAAAATCAGTGATGAATAGCATACAGAACTAGCCTGAATAGACCAAAACTGTGAGTTTTGACGAGTTCCCCATAACCGGACCCCAAGGGTCCGGAAACGTTTGGATCACAGCGGGACCCAAAATCAGTGACTAATAGCATACAAAACTGGCTGGAATAGGCCAAAACTGCGAGTTTTTAGGAGTTCCCCGTAACCAGACCCCGGGGTTCCCGTAACATTCGGATCGCAGCAGGACCCAAAATCAGTGACTAATAGCATACAAAACTAGCCGTAGTAGGCAAAAACTTGGAGTTTTGACGAGTTCCCGTAACCGGACCCCGGGGTTTCGAAAACGTTCGGATCACAGCGGGATCCAAAATCATTGAGCAATAGCATATAGAACAAGCCAGAATAGGCCAAAACTGCTAGTTTTGGCGAGTTCCCCATAAACGGACCCCGAGGTTCCGGAAACATTCGGATCACAGCGGGACCCAAAATCAGTGACTAATATCATACAAAACTGGCCGAAATAGGCCAAAACTGCGAGTTTTGACGAGTTCCCCATAACCGGACCCCGAGGTTCCAAAAACGTTCGGATCGCAGCCGGACACAAAATCCGTGACGAATAGCATACAGAACTAGCCTGAATAGGTGAAAACTGCGAGTTTTGACGAGTTCACCGTAACCGGACCCCAAGGGTCCGGAAACGTTTGGATCACAGCGGGACCCAAAATCAGTGACTAATAGCATACAAAACTGGCTGGAATAGGCCAAAACTGCGAGTTTTTACGAGTTCCCCGTAACCAGACCCCGGGGTTCCCAAAACGTTCGGATCGCAGCAGGACCCAAAATCAGTGACTAATAGCATACAAAACTAGCCGGAGTAGGCAAAAACTTGGAGTTTTGACGAGTTCCCGTAACCGGACCCCGGGGTTTCGAAAACGTTCGGATCACAGCGGGATCCAAAATCATTGAGCAATAGCATATAGAACGAGCCAGAATAGGCCAAAACTGCTAGTTTTGGCGAGTTCCCCATAAACGGACCCCGAGGTTCCGGAAACATTCGGATCACAGCGGGACCCAAAATCAGTGACTAATAGCATACAAAACTGGCCGAAATAGGCCAAAACTGCGAGTTTTGACGAGTTCCCCATAACCGGACCCCGAGGTTCCAAAAACGTTCGGATCGCAGCAGGACCCAAAATCCGTGACGAATAGCATACAAAACTGGCCTGAATAGGTGAAAACTGCGAGTTTTGACGAGTTCCCCGTAACCGGAACCTAGGGTTCCCGAAGCGTTCAGATCACAACGGGACCCAAAATCAGTGACTAATAGCATAAAAAACTGGTCGGAATAGGCCAAAACTGCGAGTTTTGGCGAGTTCCCCGTAACCGGACCCCGTAGTTCCTAAAACGAACGGATCACAACGGGACCCATAATCAGTGAGTAATAGCATACAAAATTGGCCGGAGTAGGCGAAAACTGCGAGTTTTGACGAGTTCCCCGTAACCAGACCCCGGGGTTCCTAAAACGTTCGGATCACAGCAGGACCCAAAATCAATGACTAATAGCATACAAAACTGGCCAGTAGAGGCCAAAATTGCGAGTTTTGACGAATTCCCCGTAGCTGGACCCCGGGGTTCTCGAAGCGTTCAGAACACAGCGGGACCCAAAATCAGTGACTAATTGCATACAAAACTGGCTGGAGTAGGCAAAAACTAGGAGTTTTGACGAGTTCCCGTAACCGGACCACGGGGTTCCGAAAATGTTCGGATCACAGCTGGATCCAAAATCAGTGAGCAATAGCATACAGAACGAGCCAGAATAGGCCAAAACTGTGAGTTTTGACGAGTTCCCCGTTACCGGACCCCGAGGTTCCGGAAACATTCGGATCACAGCGGGACCCAAAATCAGTGACTAATGGCATACAAAACTGGCCGAAATAGGCCAAAACTTCGAGTTTTGACGAGTACCCCATAACCGGACCCCGAGGTTCCCAAAACGTTCGGATCGCACCCGGACCCAAAATCAGTGATGAATAGCATACAGAACTAGCCTGAATAGACCAAAACTGTGAGTTTTGACGAGTTCCCCATAACCGGACCCCAAGGGTCCGGAAACGTTTGGATCACAGCGGGACCCAAAATCAGTGACTAATAGCATACAAAACTGGCTGGAATAGGCCAAAACTGCGAGTTTTTAGGAGTTCCCCGTAACCAGACCCCGGGGTTCCTGTAACATTCGGATCGCAGCAGGACCCAAAATCAGTGACTAATAGCATACAAAACTGGCTGGAGTAGGCAAAAACTAGGAGTTTTGACGAGTTCCCGTAACCGGACCCCGGGGTTTCGAAAACGTTCGGATCACAGCGGGATCCAAAATCATTGAGCAATAGCATATAGAACAAGCCAGAATAGGCCAAAACTGCTAGTTTTGGCGAGTTCCCCATAAACGGACCCCGAGGTTCCGGAAACATTCGGATCACAGCGGGACCCAAAATCAGTGACTAATATCATACAAAACTGGCCGAAATAGGCCAAAACTGCGAGTTTTGACGAGTTCCCCATAACCGGACCCCGAGGTTCCAAAAACGTTCGGATCGCAGCAGGACCCAAAATCCGTGACGAATAGCATACAAAACTGGCCTGAATAGGTGAAAACTGCGAGTTTTGACGAGTTCACCGTAACCGGACCCTAGGGTTCCCGAAGCGTTCAGATCACAACGGGACCCAAAATCAGTGACTAATAGCATAAAAAACTAGTCGGAATAGGCCAAAACTGCGAGTTTTGGCGAGTTCCCCGTAACCGGACCCCGTAGTTCCTAAAACGAACGGATCACAACGGGACCCAAAATCAGTGAGTAATAGCATACAAAATTGGCCGGAGTAGGCGAAAACTGCGAGTTTTGACGTGTTCCCCGTAACCAGACCCCGGGGTTCCCAAAATGTTCGGATCGCAGCAGGACCCAAAATCAATGACTAATAGCATACAAAACTGGCCAGTAGAGGCCAAAATTGCGAGTTTTGACGAATTCCCCGTAACTGGACCCCGGGGTTCTCGAAGCGTTCAGAACACAGCGGGACCCAAAATCAGTGACTAATTGCATACAAAACTGGCTGGAGTAGGCAAAAACTAGGAGTTTTGAAGAGTTCTCGTAACCGGACCACGGGGTTCCGAAAATGTTCGGATCACAGCTGGATCCAAAATCAGTGAGCAATAGCATATAGAACAAGCCAGAATAGGCCAAAACTGCTAGTTTTGGCGAGTTCCCCATAAACGGACCCCGAGGTTCCGGAAACATTCGGATCACAGCGGGACCCAAAATCAGTGACTAATATCATACAAAACTGGCCGAAATAGGCCAAAACTGCGAGTTTTGACGAGTTCCCCATAACCGGACCCCGAGGTTCCAAAAACGTTCGGATCGCAGCAGGACCCAAAATCCGTGACGAATAGCATACAAAACTGGCCTGAATAGGTGAAAACTGCGAGTTTTGACGAGTTCACCGTAACCGGACCCTAGGGTTCCCGAAGCGTTCAGATCACAACGGGACCCAAAATCAGTGACTAATAGCATAAAAAACTAGTCGGAATAGGCCAAAACTGCGAGTTTTGGCGAGTTCCCCGTAACCGGACCCCGTAGTTCCTAAAACGAACGGATCACAACGGGACCCAAAATCAGTGAGTAATAGCATACAAAATTGGCCGGAGTAGGCGAAAACTGCGAGTTTTGACGTGTTCCCCGTAACCAGACCCCGGGGTTCCCAAAATGTTCGGATCGCAGCAGGACCCAAAATCAATGACTAATAGCATACAAAACTGGCCAGTAGAGGCCAAAATTGCGAGTTTTGACGAATTCCCCGTAACTGGACCCCGGGGTTCTCGAAGCGTTCAGAACACAGCGGGACCCAAAATCAGTGACTAATTGCATACAAAACTGGCTGGAGTAGGCAAAAACTAGGAGTTTTGAAGAGTTCTCGTAACCGGACCACGGGGTTCCGAAAATGTTCGGATCACAGCTGGATCCAAAATCAGTGAGCAATAGCATACAGAACGAGCCAGAATAGGCCAAAACTGTGAGTTTTGACGAGTTCCCCGTTACCGGACCCCGAGGTTCCGGAAACATTCGGATCACAGCGGGACCCAAAATCAGTGACTAATGGCATACAAAACTGGCCGAAATAGGCCAAAACTTCGAGTTTTGACGAGTACCCCATAACCGGACCCCGAGGTTCCCAAAACGTTCGGATCGCAGCCGGACCCAAAATCAGTGATGAATAGCATACAGAACTAGCCTGAATAGACCAAAACTGTGAGTTTTGACGAGTTCCCCATAACCGGACCCCAAGGGTCCGGAAACGTTTGGATCACAGCGGGACCCAAAATCAGTGACTAATAGCATACAAAACTGGCTGGAATAGGCC
Organism: Hordeum vulgare subsp. vulgare; assembly: GCF_904849725.1. Taxonomy (NCBI): domain Eukaryota; kingdom Viridiplantae; phylum Streptophyta; class Magnoliopsida; order Poales; family Poaceae; genus Hordeum; species Hordeum vulgare. Next base: position 447,693 of record NW_025422487.1, read on the forward strand.
AAAACTGCGAGTTTTTAGGAGTTCCCCGTAACCAGACCCCGGGGTTCCCGTAACATTCGGATCGCAGCAGGACCCAAAATCAGTGACTAATAGCATACAAAACTAGCCGGAGTAGGCAAAAACTTGGAGTTTTGACGAGTTCCCGTAACCGGACCCCGGGGTTTCGAAAATGTTCGGATCACAGCGGGATCCAAAATCATTGGGCAATAGCATATAGAACGAGCCAGAATAGGCCAAAACTGCTAGTTTTGGCGAGTTCCCCATAAACGGACCCCGAGGTTCCGGAAACATTCGGATCACAGCGGGACCCAAAATCAGTGACTAATAGCATACAAAACTGGCCGAAATAGGCCAAAACTTCGAGTTTTGACGAGTACCCCATAACCGGACCCCGACGTTCCCAAAACGTTTGGATCGCAGCCGGACACAAAATCAGTGACGAATAGCATACAGAACTAGCCTGAATAGGCCAAAACTGTGAGTTTTGACGAGTTCCCCATAACCGGACCCCAAGGGTCCGGAAACGTTTGGATCACAGCGGGACCCAAAATCAGTGACTAATAGCATACAAAACTGGCTGGAATAGGCCAAAACTGCGAGTTTTTACGAGTTCCCCGTAACCAGACCCCGGGGTTCCCAAAACGTTCGGATCGCAGCAGGACCCAAAATCAGTGACTAATAGCATACAAAACTAGCCGGAGTAGGCAAAAACTTGGAGTTTTGACGAGTTCCCGTAACCGGACCCCGGGGTTTCGAAAACGTTCGGATCACAGCGGGATCCAAAATCATTGAGCAATAGCATATAGAATGAGCCAGAATAGGCCAAAACTGCTAGTTTTGGCGAGTTCCCCATAAACGGACCCCGAGGTTCCGGAAACATTCGGATCACAGCGGGACCCAAAATCAGTGACTAATAGCATACAAAACTGGCCGAAATAGGCCAAAACTGCGAGTTTTGACGAGTTCCCCATAACCGGACCCCGAGGTTCCAAAAACGTTCGGATCGCAGCAGGACCCAAAATCCGTGACGAATAGCATACAAAACTGGCCTGAATAGGTGAAAACTGCGAGTTTTGACGAGTTCCCCGTAACCGGACCCTAGGGTTCCCGAAGCGTTCAGATCACAACGGGACCCAAAATCAGTGACTAATAGCATAAAAAACTGGTCGGAATAGGCCAAAACTGCGAGTTTTGGCGAGTTCCCCGTAACCGGACCCCGTAGTTCCTAAAACGAACGGATCACAACGGGACCCATAATCAGTGAGTAATAGCATACAAAATTGGCCGGAGTAGGCGAAAACTGCGAGTTTTGACGAGTTCCCCGTAACCAGACCCCGGGGTTCCTAAAACGTTCGGATCACAGCAGGACCCAAAATCAATGACTAATAGCATACAAAACTGGCCAGTAGAGGCCAAAATTGCGAGTTTTGACGAATTCCCCGTAACTGGACCCCGGGGTTCTCGAAGCGTTCAGAACACAGCGGGACCCAAAATCAGTGACTAATTGCATACAAAACTGGCTGGAGTAGGCAAAAACTAGGAGTTTTGACGAGTTCCCGTAACCGGACCACGGGGTTCCGAAAATGTTCGGATCACAGCTGGATCCAAAATCAGTGAGCAATAGCATACAGAACGAGCCAGAATAGGCCAAAACTGTGAGTTTTGACGAGTTCCCCGTTACCGGACCCCGAGGTTCCGGAAACATTCGGATCACAGCGGGACCCAAAATCAGTGACTAATGGCATACAAAACTGGCCGAAATAGGCCAAAACTTCGAGTTTTGACGAGTACCCCATAACCGGACCCCGAGGTTCCCAAAACGTTCGGATCGCAGCCGGACCCAAAATCAGTGATGAATAGCATACAGAACTAGCCTGAATAGACCAAAACTGTGAGTTTTGACGAGTTCCCCATAACCGGACCCCAAGGGTCCGGAAACGTTTGGATCACAGCGGGACCCAAAATCAGTGACTAATAGCATACAAAACTGGCTGGAATAGGCCAAAACTGCGAGTTTTTAGGAGTTCCCCGTAACCAGACCCCGGGGTTCCCGTAACATTCGGATCGCAGCAGGACCCAAAATCAGTGACTAATAGCATACAAAACTAGCCGTAGTAGGCAAAAACTTGGAGTTTTGACGAGTTCCCGTAACCGGACCCCGGGGTTTCGAAAACGTTCGGATCACAGCGGGATCCAAAATCATTGAGCAATAGCATATAGAACGAGCCAGAATAGGCCAAAACTGCTAGTTTTGGCGAGTTCCCCATAAACGGACCCCGAGGTTCCGGAAACATTCGGATCACAGCGGGACCCAAAATCAGTGACTAATAGCATACAAAACTGGCCGAAATAGGCCAAAACTTCGAGTTTTGACGAGTACCCCATAACCGGACCCCGACGTTCCCAAAACGTTTGGATCGCAGCCGGACACAAAATCAGTGACGAATAGCATACAGAACTAGCCTGAATAGGCCAAAACTGTGAGTTTTGACGAGTTCCCCATAACCGGACCCCAAGGGTCCGGAAACGTTTGGATCACAGCGGGACCCAAAATCAGTGACTAATAGCATACAAAACTGGCTGGAATAGGCCAAAACTGCGAGTTTTTACGAGTTCCCCGTAACCAGACCCCGGGGTTCCCAAAACGTTCGGATCGCAGCAGGACCCAAAATCAGTGACTAATAGCATACAAAACTAGCCGGAGTAGGCAAAAACTTGGAGTTTTGACGAGTTCCCGTAACCGGACCCCGGGGTTTCGAAAACGTTCGGATCACAGCGGGATCCAAAATCATTGAGCAATAGCATATAGAATGAGCCAGAATAGGCCAAAACTGCTAGTTTTGGCGAGTTCCCCATAAACGGACCCCGAGGTTCCGGAAACATTCGGATCACAGCGGGACCCAAAATCAGTGACTAATAGCATACAAAACTGGCCGAAATAGGCCAAAACTGCGAGTTTTGACGAGTTCCCCATAACCGGACCCCGAGGTTCCAAAAACGTTCGGATCGCAGCAGGACCCAAAATCCGTGACGAATAGCATACAAAACTGGCCTGAATAGGTGAAAACTGCGAGTTTTGACGAGTTCCCCGTAACCGGACCCTAGGGTTCCCGAAGCGTTCAGATCACAACGGGACCCAAAATCAGTGACTAATAGCATAAAAAACTGGTCGGAATAGGCCAAAACTGCGAGTTTTGGCGAGTTCCCCGTAACCGGACCCCGTAGTTCCTAAAACGAACGGATCACAACGGGACCCATAATCAGTGAGTAATAGCATACAAAATTGGCCGGAGTAGGCGAAAACTGCGAGTTTTGACGAGTTCCCCGTAACCAGACCCCGGGGTTCCTAAAACGTTCGGATCACAGCAGGACCCAAAATCAATGACTAATAGCATACAAAACTGGCCAGTAGAGGCCAAAATTGCGAGTTTTGACGAATTCCCCGTAACTGGACCCCGGGGTTCTCGAAGCGTTCAGAACACAGCGGGACCCAAAATCAGTGACTAATTGCATACAAAACTGGCTGGAGTAGGCAAAAACTAGGAGTTTTGACGAGTTCCCGTAACCGGACCACGGGGTTCCGAAAATGTTCGGATCACAGCTGGATCCAAAATCAGTGAGCAATAGCATACAGAACGAGCCAGAATAGGCCAAAACTGTGAGTTTTGACGAGTTCCCCGTTACCGGACCCCGAGGTTCCGGAAACATTCGGATCACAGCGGGACCCAAAATCAGTGACTAATGGCATACAAAACTGGCCGAAATAGGCCAAAACTTCGAGTTTTGACGAGTACCCCATAACCGGACCCCGAGGTTCCCAAAACGTTCGGATCGCAGCCGGACCCAAAATCAGTGATGAATAGCATACAGAACTAGCCTGAATAGACCAAAACTGTGAGTTTTGACGAGTTCCCCATAACCGGACCCCAAGGGTCCGGAAACGTTTGGATCACAGCGGGACCCAAAATCAGTGACTAATAGCATACAAAACTGGCTGGAATAGGCCAAAACTGCGAGTTTTTAGGAGTTCCCCGTAACCAGACCCCGGGGTTCCCGTAACATTCGGATCGCAGCAGGACCCAAAATCAGTGACTAATAGCATACAAAACTAGCCGTAGTAGGCAAAAACTTGGAGTTTTGACGAGTTCCCGTAACCGGACCCCGGGGTTTCGAAAACGTTCGGATCACAGCGGGATCCAAAATCATTGAGCAATAGCATATAGAACGAGCCAGAATAGGCCAAAACTGCTAGTTTTGGCGAGTTCCCCATAAACGGACCCCGAGGTTCCGGAAACATTCGGATCACAGCGGGACCCAAAATCAGTGACTAATATCATACAAAACTGGCCGAAATAGGCCAAAACTGCGAGTTTTGACGAGTTCCCCATAACCGGACCCCGAGGTTCCAAAAACGTTCGGATCGCAGCAGGACCCAAAATCCGTGACGAATAGCATACAAAACTGGCCTGAATAGGTGAAAACTGCGAGTTTTGACGAGTTCACCGTAACCGGACCCTAGGGTTCCCGAAGCGTTCAGATCACAACGGGACCCAAAATCAGTGACTAATAGCATAAAAAACTAGTCGGAATAGGCCAAAACTGCGAGTTTTGGCGAGTTCCCCGTAACCGGACCCCGTAGTTCCTAAAACGAACGGATCACAACGGGACCCAAAATCAGTGAGTAATAGCATACAAAATTGGCCGGAGTAGGCGAAAACTGCGAGTTTTGACGTGTTCCCCGTAACCAGACCCCGGGGTTCCCAAAATGTTCGGATCGCAGCAGGACCCAAAATCAATGACTAATAGCATACAAAACTGGCCAGTAGAGGCCAAAATTGCGAGTTTTGACGAATTCCCCGTAACTGGACCCCGGGGTTCTCGAAGCGTTCAGAACACAGCGGGACCCAAAATCAGTGACTAATTGCATACAAAACTGGCTGGAGTAGGCAAAAACTAGGAGTTTTGAAGAGTTCTCGTAACCGGACCACGGGGTTCCGAAAATGTTCGGATCACAGCTGGATCCAAAATCAGTGAGCAATAGCATACAGAACGAGCCAGAATAGGCCAAAACTGTGAGTTTTGACGAGTTCCCCGTTACCGGACCCCGAGGTTCCGGAAACATTCGGATCACAGCGGGACCCAAAATCAGTGACTAATGGCATACAAAACTGGCCGAAATAGGCCAAAACTTCGAGTTTTGACGAGTACCCCATAACCGGACCCCGAGGTTCCCAAAACGTTCGGATCGCAGCCGGACCCAAAATCAGTGATGAATAGCATACAGAACTAGCCTGAATAGACCAAAACTGTGAGTTTTGACGAGTTCCCCATAACCGGACCCCAAGGGTCCGGAAACGTTTGGATCACAGCGGGACCCAAAATCAGTGACTAATAGCATACAAAACTGGCTGGAATAGGCCAAAACAGCGAGTTTTTAGGAGTTCCCCGTAACCAGACCCCGGGGTTCCCGTAACATTCGAATCGCAGCAGGACCCAAAATCAGTGACTAATAGCATACAAAACTAGCCGGAGTAGGCAAAAACTTGGAGTTTTGACGAGTTCCCGTAACCGGACCCCGGGGTTTCGAAAATGTTCGGATCACAGCGGGATCCAAAATCATTGAGCAATAGCATATAGAACGAGCCAGAATAGGCCAAAACTGCTAGTTTTGGCGAGTTCCCCATAAACGGACCCCGAGGTTCCGGAAACATTCGGATCACAGCGGGACCCAAAATCAGTGACTAATAGCATACAAAACTGGCCGAAATAGGCCAAAACTTCGAGTTTTGACGAGTACCCCATAACCGGACCCCGAGGTTCCCAAAACGTTTGGATCGCAGCCGGACACAAAATCAGTGACGAATAGCATACAGAACTAGCCTGAATAGGCCAAAACTGTGAGTTTTGACGAGTTCCCCATAACCGGACCCCAAGGGTCCGGAAACGTTTGGATCACAGCGGGACCCAAAATCAGTGACTAATAGCATACAAAACTGGCTGGAATAGGCCAAAACTGCGAGTTTTTACGAGTTCCCCGTAACCAGACCCCGGGGTTCCCAAAACGTTCGGATCGCAGCAGGACCCAAAATCAGTGACTAATAGCATACAAAACTAGCCGGAGTAGGCAAAAACTTGGAGTTTTGACGAGTTCCCGTAACCGGACCCCGGGGTTTCGAAAACGTTCGGATCACAGCGGGATCCAAAATCATTGAGCAATAGCATATAGAACGAGCCAGAATAGGCCAAAACTGCTAGTTTTGGCGAGTTCCCCATAAACGGACCCCGAGGTTCCGGAAACATTCGGATCACAGCGGGACCCAAAATCAGTGACTAATAGCATACAAAACTGGCCGAAATAGGCCAAAACTGCGAGTTTTGACGAGTTCCCCATAACCGGACCCCGAGGTTCCAAAAACGTTCGGATCGCAGCAGGACCCAAAATCCGTGACGAATAGCATACAAAACTGGCCTGAATAGGTGAAAACTGCGAGTTTTGACGAGTTCCCCGTAACCGGACCCTAGGGTTCCCGAAGCGTTCAGATCACAACGGGACCCAAAATCAGTGACTAATAGCATAAAAAACTGGTCGGAATAGGCCAAAACTGCGAGTTTTGGCGAGTTCCCCGTAACCGGACCTCGTAGTTCCTAAAACGAACGGATCACAACGGGACCCAAAATCAGTGAGTAATAGCATACAAAATTGGCCGGAGTAGGCGAAAACTGCGAGTTTTGACGAGTTCCCCGTAACCAGACCCCGGGGTTCCCAAAATCAGTGACTAATAGCATACAAAACTGGCTGGAATAGGCCAAAACTGCGAGTTTTTAGGAGTTCCCCGTAACCAGACCCCGGGGTTCCCAAAACGTTCGGATCGCAGCAGGACCCAAAATCAGTGACTAATAGCATAAAAAACTAGCCGGAGTAGGCAAAAACTTGGAGTTTTGACGAGTTCCCGTAACCGGACCCCGGGGTTTCGAAAACGTTCGGATCACAGCGGGATCCAAAATCATTGAGCAATAGCATATAGAACGAGCCAGAATAGGCCAAAACTGCTAGTTTTGGCGAGTTCCCCATAAACGGACCCCGAGGTTCCGGAAACATTCGGATCACAGCGGGACCCAAAATCAGTGACTAATAGCATACAAAACTGGCCGAAATAGGCCAAAACTGCGAGTTTTGACGAGTTCCCCATAACCGGACCCCGAGGTTCCAAAAACGTTCGGATCGCAGCAGGACCCAAAATCCGTGACGAATAGCATACAAAACTGGCCTGAATAGGTGAAAACTGCGAGTTTTGACGAGTTCCCCGTAACCGGACCCTAGGGTTCCCGAAGCGTTCAGATCACAACGGGACCCAAAATCAGTGACTAATAGCATAAAAAACTGGTCGGAATAGGCCAAAACCGCGAGTTTTGGCGAGTTCCCCGTAACCGGACCCCATAGTTCCTAAAACGAATGGATCACAACGGGACCCAAAATCAGTGAGTAATAGCATACAAAATTGGCCGGAGTAGGCGAAAACTGCGAGTTTTGACGAGTTCCCCGTAACCAGACCCCGGGGTTCCCAAAATGTTCGGATCGCAGCAGGACCCAAAATCAATGACTAATAGCATACAAAACTGGCCAGTAGAGGCCAAAATTGCGAGTTTTGACGAATTCCCCGTAACTGGACCCCGGGGTTCTCGAAGCGTTCAGAACAGAGCGGGACCCAAAATCAGTGACTAATTGCATACAAAACTGGCTGGAGTAGGCAAAAACTAGGAGTTTTGAAGAGTTCTCGTAACCGGACCACGGGGTTCCGAAAATGTTCGGATCACAGCTGGATCCAAAATCAGTGAGCAATAGCATACAGAACTAGTCAGAATAGGCCAAAACTGTGAGTTTTGACGAGTTCCCCGTTACCGGACCCCGAGGTTCCGGAAACATTCGGATCACAGCGGGACCCAAAATCAGTGACTAATGGCATACAAAACTGGCCGAAATAGGCCAAAACTTCGAGTTTTGATGAGTACCCCATAACCGGACCCCGAGGTTCCCAAAACGTTCGGATCGCAGCCGGACCCAAAATCAGTGATCAATAGCATACAGAGCTAGCCTGAATAGACCAAAACTGTGAGTTTTGACGAGTTCCCCATAACCGGACCCCAAGGGTCCGGAAACGTTTGGATCACAGCGGGACCCAAAATCAGTGACTAATAGCATACAAAACTGGCTGGAATAGGCCAAAACTGTGAGTTTTTAGGAGTTCCCCGTAACCAGACCCCGGGGTTCCCGTAACATTCGGATCGCAGCAGGACCCAAAATCTGTGACTAATAGCATACAAAACTAGCCGGAGTAGGCAAAAACTTGGAGTTTTGACGAGTTCCCGTAACCGGACCCCGGGGTTTCGAAAACGTTCGGATCACAGCGGGATCCAAAATCATTGAGCAATAGCATATAGAACGAGCCAGAATAGGCCAAAACTGCTAGTTTTGGCGAGTTCCCCATAAACGGACCCCGAGGTTCCGGAAACATACGGATCACAGCGGGACCCAAAATCAGTGACTAATAGCATACAAAACTGGCCGAAATAGGCCAAAACTGCGAGTTTTGACGAGTTCCCCATAACCGGACCCCGAGGTTCCAAAAACGTTCGGATCGCAGCAGGACCTAAAATCCGTGACGAATAGCATACAAAACTGGCCTGAATAGGTGAAAACTGCGAGTTTTGACGAGTTCCCCGTAACCGGACCCTAGGGTTCCCGAAGCGTTCAGATCACAACGGGACCCAAAATCAGTGACTAATAGCATAAAAAACTGGTCGGAATAGGCCAAAACTGCGAGTTTTGGCGAGTTCCCCGTAACCGGACCCCGTAGTTCCTAAAACGAACGGATCACAACGGGACCCAAAATCAGTGAGTAATAGCATACAAAATTGGCCGGAGTAGGCGAAAACTGCGAGTTTTGACGAGTTCCCCGTAACCAGACCCCGGGGTTCCCAAAATCAGTGACTAATAGCATACAAAACTGGCTGGAATAGGCCAAAACTGCGAGTTTTTAGGAGTTCCCCGTAACCAGACCCCGGGGTTCCCAAAACGTTCGGATCGCAGCAGGACCCAAAATCAGTGACTAATAGCATACAAAACTAGCCGGAGTAGGCAAAAACTTGGAGTTTTGACGAGTTCCCGTAACCGGACCCCGGGGTTTCGAAAACGTTCGGAACATAGCGGGATCCAAAATCATTGAGCAATATCATATAGAACGAGCCAGAATAGGCCAAAACTGCTAGTTTTGGCGAGTTCCCCATAAACGGACCCCGAGGTTCCGGAAACATACGGATCACAGCGGGACCCAAAATCAGTGACTAATAGCATACAAAACTGGCCGAAATAGGCCAAAACTGCGAGTTTTGACGAGTTCCCCATAACCGGACCCCGAGGTTCCAAAAACGTTCGGATCGCAGCAGGACCCAAAATCCGTGACGAATAGCATACAAAACTGGCCTGAATAGGTGAAAACTGCGAGTTTTGACGAGTTCCCCGTAACCGGACCCTAGGGTTCCCGAAGCGTTCAGATCACAACGGGACCCAAAATCAGTGACTAATAGCATAAAAAACTGGTCGGAATAGGCCAAAACCGCGAGTTTTGGCGAGTTCCCCGTAACCGGACCCCGTAGTTCCTAAAACGAATGGATCACAACGGGACCCAAAATCAGTGAGTAATAGCATACAAAATTGGCCGGAGTAGGCGAAAACTGCGAGTTTTGACGAGTTCCCCGTAACCAGACCCCGGGGTTCCCAAAATGTTCGGATCGCAGCAGGACCCAAAATCAATGACTAATAGCATACAAAACTGGCCAGTAGAGGCCAAAATTGCGAGTTTTGACGAATTCCCCGTAACTGGACCCCGGGGTTCTCGAAGCGTTCAGAACACAGCGGGACCCAAAATCAGTGACTAATTGCATACAAAACTGGCTGGAGTAGGCAAAAACTAGGAGTTTTGAAGAGTTCTCGTAACCGGACCACGGGGTTCCGAAAATGTTCGGATCACAGCTGGATCCAAAATCAGTGAGCAATAGCATACAGAACTAGTCAGAATAGGCCAAAACTGTGAGTTTTGACGAGTTCCCCGTTACCGGACCCCGAGGTTCCGGAAACATTCGGATCACAGCGGGACCCAAAATCAGTGACTAATGGCATACAAAACTGGCCGAAATAGGCCAAAACTTCGAGTTTTGATGAGTACCCCATAACCGGACCCCGAGGTTCCCAAAACGTTCGGATCGCAGCCGGACCCAAAATCAGTGATAAATAGCATACAGAGCTAGCCTGAATAGACCAAAACTGTGAGTTTTGACGAGTTCCCCATAACCGGACCCCAAGGGTCCGGAAACGTTTGGATCACAGCGGGACCCAAAATCAGTGACTAATAGCATACAAAACTGGCTGGAATAGGCCAAAACTGTGAGTTTTTAGGAGTTCCCCGTAACCAGACCCCGGGGTTCCCGTAACATTCGGATCGCAGCAGGACCCAAAATCAGTGACTAATAGCATACAAAACTAGCCGGAGTAGGCAAAAACTTGGAGTTTTGACGAGTTCCCGTAACCGGACCCCGGGGTTTCGAAAACGTTCGGATCACAGCGGGATCCAAAATCATTGAGCAATAGCATATAGAACGAGCCAGAATAGGCCAAAACTGCTAGTTTTGGCGAGTTCCCCATAAACGGACCCCGAGGTTCCGGAAACATACGGATCACAGCGGGACCCAAAATCAGTGACTAATAGCATACAAAACTGGCCGAAATAGGCCAAAACTGCGAGTTTTGACGAGTTCCCCATAACCGGACCCCGAGGTTCCAAAAACGTTCGGATCGCAGCAGGACCCAAAATCCGTGACGAATAGCATACAAAACTGGCCTGAATAGGTGAAAACTGCGAGTTTTGACGAGTTCCCCGTAACCGGACCCTAGGGTTCCCGAAGCGTTCAGATCACAACGGGACCCAAAATCAGTGACTAATAGCATAAAAAACTGGTCGGAATAGGCCAAAACTGCGAGTTTTGGCGAGTTCCCCGTAACCGGACCCCGTAGTTCCTAAAACGAACGGATCACAACGGGACCCAAAATCAGTGAGTAATAGCATACAAAATTGGCCGGAGTAGGCGAAAACTGCGAGTTTTGACGAGTTCCCCGTAACCAGACCCCGGGGTTCCCAAAATCAGTGACTAATAGCATACAAAACTGGCTGGAATAGGCCAAAACTGCGAGTTTTTAGGAGTTCCCCGTAACCAAACCCCGGGGTTCCCAAAACGTTCGGATCGCAGCAGGACCCAAAATCAGTGACTAATAGCATACAAAACTAGCCGGAGTAGGCAAAAACTTGGAGTTTTGACGAGTTCCCGTAACCGGACCCCGGGGTTTCGAAAACGTTCGGATCATAGCGGGATCCAAAATCATTGAGCAATATCATATAGAACGAGCCAGAATAGGCCAAAACTGCTAGTTTTGGCGAGTTCCCCATAAACGGACCCCGAGGTTCCGGAAACATACGGATCACAGCGGGACCCAAAATCAGTGACTAATAGCATACAAAACTGGCCGAAATAGGCCAAAACTGCGAGTTTTGACGAGTTCCCCATAACCGGACCCCGAGGTTCCAAAAACGTTCGGATCGCAGCAGGACCCAAAATCCGTGACGAATAGCATACAAAACTGGCCTGAATAGGTGAAAACTGCGAGTTTTGACGAGTTCCCCGTAACCGGACCCTAGGGTTCCCGAAGCGTTCAGATCACAACGGGACCCAAAATCAGTGACTAATAGCATAAAAAACTGGTCGGAATAGGCCAAAACCGCGAGTTTTGGCGAGTTCCCCGTAACCGGACCCCGTAGTTCCTAAAACGAATGGATCACAACGGGACCCAAAATCAGTGAGTAATAGCATACAAAATTGGCCGGAGTAGGCGAAAACTGCGAGTTTTGACGAGTTCCCCGTAACCAGACCCCGGGGTTCCCAAAATGTTCGGATCGCAGCAGGACCCAAAATCAATGACTAATAGCATACAAAACTGGCCAGTAGAGGCCAAAATTGCGAGTTTTGACGAATTCCCCGTAACTGGACCCCGGGGTTCTCGAAGCGTTCAGAACACAGCGGGACCCAAAATCAGTGACTAATTGCATACAAAACTGGCTGGAGTAGGCAAAAACTAGGAGTTTTGAAGAGTTCTCGTAACCGGACCACGGGGTTCCGAAAATGTTCGGATCACAGCTGGATCCAAAATCAGTGAGCAATAGCATACAGAACTAGTCAGAATAGGCCAAAACTGTGAGTTTTGACAAGTTCCCCGTTACCGGACCCCGAGGTTCCGGAAACATTCGGATCACAGCGGGACCCAAAATCAGTGACTAATGGCATACAAAACTGGCCGAAATAGGCCAAAACTTCGAGTTTTGATGAGTACCCCATAACCGGACCCCGAGGTTCCCAAAACGTTCGGATCGCAGCCGGACCCAAAATCAGTGATAAATAGCATACAGAGCTAGCCTGAATAGACCAAAACTGTGAGTTTTGACGAGTTCCCCATAACCGGACCCCAAGGGTCCGGAAACGTTTGATCACAGCGGGACCCAAAATCAGTGACTAATAGCATACAAAACTGGCTGGAATAGGCCAAAACTGTGAGTTTTTAGGAGTTCCCCGTAACCAGACCCCGGGGTTCCCGTAACATTCGGATCGCAGCAGGACCCAAAATCAGTGACTAATAGCATACAAAACTAGCCGGAGTAGGCAAAAACTTGGAGTTTTGACGAGTTCCCGTAACCGGACCCCGGGGTTTCGAAAACGTTCGGATCACAGCGGGATCCAAAATCATTGAGCAATAGCATATAGAACGAGCCAGAATAGGCCAAAACTGCTAGTTTTGGCGAGTTCCCCATAAACGGACCCCGAGGTTCCGGAAACATACGGATCACAGCGGGACCCAAAATCAGTGACTAATAGCATACAAAACTGGCCGAAATAGGCCAAAACTGCGAGTTTTGACGAGTTCCCCATAACCGGACCCCGATGTTCCAAAAACGTTCGGATCGCAGCAGGACCCAAAATCCGTGACGAATAGCATACAAAACTGGCCTGAATAGGTGAAAACTGCGAGTTTTGACGAGTTCCCCGTAACCGGACCCTAGGGTTCCCGAAGCGTTCAGATCACAACGGGACCCAAAATCAGTGACTAATAGCATAAAAAACTGGTCGGAATAGGCCAAAACTGCGAGTTTTGGCGAGTTCCCCGTAACCGGACCCCGTAGTTCCTAAAACGAACGGATCACAACGGGACCCAAAATCAGTGAGTAATAGCATACAAAATTGGCCGGAGTAGGCGAAAACTGTGAGTTTTGACGAGTTCCCCGTAACCAGACCCCGGGGTTCCCAAAACTTTCGGATCGCAGCAGGACCCAAAATCAATGACTAATAGCATACAAAACTGGCCAGTAGAGGCCAAAATTGCGAGTTTTGACGAATTCCCCGTAACTGGACCCCGGGGTTCTCGAAGCGTTTAGAACACAGCGGGACCCAAAATCAGTGACTAATTGCATACAAAACTGGCTGGAGTAGGCAAAAACTAGGAGTTTTGACGAGTTCCCGTAACCGGACCACGGGGTTCCGAAAATGTTCGGATCACAGCTGGATCCAAAGTCAGTGAGCAATAGCATACAGAACGAGCCAGAATAGGCCAAAACTGTGAGTTTTGACGAGTTCCCCGTTACCGGACCCCGAGGTTCCGGAAACATTCGGATCACAGCGGGACCCAAAATCAGTGACTAATGGCATACAAAACTGGCCGAAATAGGCCAAAACTTCGAGTTTTGACCAGTACCCCATAACCGGACCCCGAGGTTCCCAAAACGTTCGGATCGCAGCCGGACCCAAAATCAGTGATGAATAGCATACAGAACTAGCCTGAATAGACCAAAACTGTGAGTTTTGACGAGTTCCCCATAACCGGACCCGAACGGTCCGGAAACGTTTGGATCACAGCGGGACCCAAAATCAGTGACTAATAGCATACAAAACTGGCTGGAATAGGCCAAAACTGCGAGTTTTTAGGAGTTCCCCGTAACCAGACCCCGGGGTTCCGGTAACATTCGGATCGCAGCAGGACCCAAAATCAGTGACTAATAGCATACAAAACTAGCCGGAGTAGGCAAAAACTTGGAGTTTTGACGAGTTCCCGTAACCGGACCCCGGGGTTTCGAAAACGTTCGGATCACAGCGGGATCCAAAATCATTGAGCAATAGCATATAGAACGAGCCAGAATAGGCCAAAACTGCTAGTTTTGGCGAGTTCCCCATAAACGGACCCCGAGGTTCCGGAAACATTCGGATCACAGCGGGACCCAAAATCAGTGACTAATAGCATACAAAACTGGCCGAAATAGGCCAAAACTTCGAGTTTTGACGAGTACCCCATAACCGGACCCGGAGGTTCCCAAAACGTTCGGATCGCAGCCGGACCCAAAATCAATGACGAATAGCATACAGAACTAGCCTGAATAGGCCAAAACTGTGAGTTTTGACGAGTTCCCCATAACCGGACCCCAAGGGTCCGGAAACGTTTGGATCACAGCGGGACCCAAAATCAGTGACTAATAGCATACAAAACTGGCTAGAATAGGCCAAAACTGCGAGTTTTTACGAGTTCCCCGTAACCAGACCCCGGGGTTCCCAAAACGTTCGGATCGCAGCAGGACCCAAAATCAGTGACTAATAGTATGCAAAACTAGGCGGAGTAGGCAAAAACTTGGAGTTTTGACGAGTTCCCGTAACTGGACCCCGGGGTTTCGAAAACGTTCGGATCACAGCGGGATCCAAAATCATTGAGCAATAGCATATAGAACGAGCCAGAATAGGCCAAAACTGCTAGTTTTGGCGAGTTCCCCATAAACGGACCCCGAGGTTTCGGAAACATACGGATCACAGCGGGACCCAAAATCAGTTACTAATAGCATATAAAACTGGCCGAAATAGGCCAAAAATGCGAGTTTTGACGAGTTCCCCATAACCGGACCCCGAGGTTCCAAAAACGTTCGGATCGCAGCAGGACCCAAAATCCGTGACGAATATCATACAAAACTGGCCTGAATAGGCGAAAACTGCGAGTTTTGACGAGTTCCCCGTAACCGGACCCTAGGGTTCCCGAAGCGTTCAGATCACAACGGGACCCAAAATCAGTGACTAATAGCATAAAAAACTGGTCGGAATAGGCCAAAACTGCGAGTTTTGGCGAGTTCCCCGTAACCGGACCCCGTAGTTCCTAAAACGAATGGATCACAACGGGACCCAAAATCAGTGAGTAATAGCATACAAAATTGGCCGGAGTAGGCGAAAACTGTGAATTTTGACGAGTTCCCCGTAACCAGACCCCGGGGTTCCCAAAACTTTCGGATCGCAGCAGGACCCAAAATCAATGACTAATAGCATACAAAACTGGCCAGTAGAGGCCAAAATTGCGAGTTTTGACGAATTCCCCGTAACTGGACCCCGGGGTTCTCGAAGCGTTTAGAACACAGCGGGACCCAAAATCAGTGACTAATTGCATACAAAACTGGCTGGAGTAGGCAAAAACTAGGAGTTTTGACGAGTTCCCGTAACCGGACCACGGGGTTCCGAAAATGTTCGGATCACAGCTGGATCCAAAGTCAGTGAGCAATAGCATACAGAACGAGCCAGAATAGGCCAAAACTGTGAGTTTTGACGAGTTCCCCGTTACCGGACCCCGAGGTTCCGGAAACATTCGGATCACAGCGGGACCCAAAATCAGTGACTAATGGCATACAAAACTGGCCGAAATAGGCCAAAACTTCGAGTTTTGACGAGTACCCCATAACCGGACCCCGAGGTTCCCAAAACGTTCGGATCGCAGCAGGACCCAAAATCAGTGACTAATAGCATACAGAACTAGGCGGAGTAGGCAAAAACTTGGAGTTTTGACGAGTTCCCGTAACCGGACCCCGGGGTTTCGAAAACGTTCGGATCACAGCGGGATCCAAAATCATTGAGCAATAGCATATAGAACGAGCCAGAATAGGCCAAAACTGCTAGTTTTGGCGAGTTCCCCATAAACGGACCCCGAGGTTCCGGAAACATACGGATCACAGCGGGACCCAAAATCAGTGACTAATAGCATACAAAACTGGCCGAAATAGGCCAAAACTTCGAGTTTTGACGAGTTCCCCATAACCGGACCCCGAGGTTCCAAAAACGTTCGGAACGCAGCAGGACCCAAAATCCGTGACGAATATCATACAAAACTGGCCTGAATAGGCGAAAACTGCGAGTTTT
This sequence comes from Hordeum vulgare subsp. vulgare, assembly GCF_904849725.1. Classification (NCBI taxonomy): domain Eukaryota; kingdom Viridiplantae; phylum Streptophyta; class Magnoliopsida; order Poales; family Poaceae; genus Hordeum; species Hordeum vulgare. The sequence goes on from NW_025422487.1 coordinate 464,007, forward strand.
GACGAGTTCCCCGTAACCGGACCCTAGGGTTCCCGAAGCGTTCAGATCACAACGGGACCCAAAATCAGTGACTAATAGCATAAAAAACTGGTCGGAATAGGCCAAAACTGCGAGTTTTGGCGAGTTCCCCGTAACCGGACCCCGTAGTTCCTAAAACGAATGGATCACAACGGGACCCAAAATCAGTGAGTAATAGCATACAAAATTGGCCGGAGTAGGCGAAAACTGTGAATTTTGACGAGTTCCCCGTAACCAGACCCCGGGGTTCCCAAAACTTTCGGATCGCAGCAGGACCCAAAATCAATGACTAATAGCATACAAAACTGGCCAGTAGAGGCCAAAATTGCGAGTTTTGACGAATTCCCCGTAACTGGACCCCGGGGTTCTCGAAGCGTTTAGAACACAGCGGGACCCAAAATCAGTGACTACTTGCATACAAAACTGGCTGGAGTAGGCAAAAACTAGGAGTTTTGACGAGTTCCCGTAACCGGACCACGGGATTCCGAAAATGTTCGGATCACAGCTGGATCCAAAATCAGTGAGCAAGCATACAGAACGAGCCAGAATAGGCCAAAACTGTGAGTTTTGACGAGTTCCCCGTTACCGGACCCCGAGGTTCCGGAAACATTCGGATCACAGCGGGACCCAAAATCAGTGACTAATGGCATACAAAACTGGCCGAAATAGGCCAAAACTTCGAGTTTTGACGAGTACCCCATAACCGGACCCCGAGGTTCCCAAAACGTTCGGATCGCAGCCGGACCCAAAATCAGTGATGAATAGCATACAGAACTAGCCTGAATAGGCCAAAACTGTGAGTTTTGACGAGTTCCCCATAACCGGACCCCAAGGGTCCGGAAACGTTTGGATCACAGCGGGACCCAAAATCAGTGACTAATAGCATACAAAACTGGCTGGAATAGGCCAAAACTGCGAGTTTTTACAAGTTCCCCGTAACCAGACCCCGGGGTTCCCAAAACGTTCGGATCGCAGCAGGACCCAAAATCAGTGACTAATAGTATACAAAACTAGGCGGAGTAGGCAAAAACTTGGAGTTTTGACGAGTTCCCGTAACCGGACCCCGGGGTTTCGAAAACGTTCGGATCACAGCGGGATCCAAAATCATTGAGCAATAGCATATAGAACGAGCCAGAATAGGCCAAAACTGCTAGTTTTGGCGAGTTCCCCATAAACGGACCCCGAGGTTCGGGAAACATACGGATCACAGCGGGACCCAAAATCAGTGACTAATAGCATACAAAACTGGCCGAAATAGGCCAAAACTTCGAGTTTTGACGAGTTCCCCATAACCGGACCCCGAGGTTCCAAAAACGTTCGGAACGCAGCAGGACCCAAAATCCGTGACGAATATCATACAAAACTGGCATGAATAGGCGAAAACTGCGAGTTTTGACGAGTTCCCCGTAACCGGACCCTAGGGTTCCCGAAGCGTTCAGATCACAACGGGACCCAAAATCAGTGACTAATAGCATAAAAAACTGGTCGGAATAGGCCAAAACTGCGAGTTTTGGCGAGTTCCCCGTAACCGGACCCCGTAGTTCCTAAAACGAATGGATCACAACGGGACCCAAAATCAGTGAGTAATAGCATACAAAATTGGCCGGAGTAGGCGAAAACTGTGAATTTTGACGAGTTCCCCGTAACCAGACCCCGGGGTTCCCAAAACTTTCGGATCGCAGCAGGACCCAAAATCAATGACTAATAGCATACAAAACTGGCCAGTAGAGGCCAAAATTGCGAGTTTTGACGAATTCCCCGTAACTGGACCCCGGGGTTCTCGAAGCGTTTAGAACACAGCGGGACCCAAAATCAGTGACTAATTGCATACAAAACTGGCTGGAGTAGGCAAAAACTAGGAGTTTTGACGAGTTCCCGTAACCGGACCACGGGATTCCGAAAATGTTCGGATCACAGCTGGATCCAAAATCAGTGAGCAAGCATACAGAACGAGCCAGAATAGGCCAAAACTGTGAGTTTTGACGAGTTCCCCGTTACCGGACCCCGAGGTTCCGGAAACATTCGGATCACAGCGGGACCCAAAATCAGTGACTAATGGCATACAAAACTGGCCGAAATAGGCCAAAACTTCGAGTTTTGACGAGTACCCCATAACCGGACCCCGAGGTTCCCAAAACGTTCGGATCGCAGCCGGACCCAAAATCAGTGATGAATAGCATACAGAACTAGCCTGAATAGGCCAAAACTGTGAGTTTTGACGAGTTCCCCATAACCGGACCCCAAGGGTCCGGAAACGTTTGGATCACAGCGGGACCCAAAATCAGTGACTAATAGCATACAAAACTGGCTGGAATAGGCCAAAACTGCGAGTTTTTACGAGTTCCCCGTAACCAGACCCCGGGGTTCCCAAAACGTTCGGATCGCAGCAGGACCCAAAATCAGTGACTAATAGTATACAAAACTAGGCGGAGTAGGCAAAAACTTGGAGTTTTGACGAGTTCCCGTAACCGGACCCCGGGGTTTCGAAAACGTTCGGATCACAGCGGGATCCAAAATCATTGAGCAATAGCATATAGAACGAGCCAGAATAGGCCAAAACTGCTAGTTTTGGCGAGTTCCCCATAAACGGACCCCGAGGTTCCGGAAACATACGGATCACAGCGGGACCCAAAATCAGTGACTAATAGCATACAAAACTGGCCGAAATAGGCCAAAACTTCGAGTTTTGACGAGTTCCCCATAACCGGACCCCGAGGTTCCAAAAACGTTCGGAACGCAGCAGGACCCAAAATCCGTGACGAATATCATACAAAACTGGCCTGAATAGGCGAAAACTGCGAGTTTTGACGAGTTCCCCGTAACCGGACCCTAGGGTTCCCGAAGCGTTCAGATCACAACGGGACCCAAAATCAGTGACTAATAGCATAAAAAACTGGTCGGAATAGGCCAAAACTGCGAGTTTTGGCGAGTTCCCCGTAACCGGACCCCGTAGTTCCTAAAACGAATGGATCACAACGGGACCCAAAATCAGTGAGTAATAGCATACAAAATTGGCCGGAGTAGGCGAAAACTGTGAATTTTGACGAGTTCCCCGTAACCAGACCCCGGGGTTCCCAAAACTTTCGGATCGCAGCAGGACCCAAAATCAATGACTAATAGCATACAAAACTGGCCAGTAGAGGCCAAAATTGCGAGTTTTGACGAATTCCCCGTAACTGGACCCCGGGGTTCTCGAAGCGTTTAGAACACAGCGGGACCCAAAATCAGTGACTAATTGCATACAAAACTGGCTGGAGTAGGCAAAAACTAGGAGTTTTGACGAGTTCCCGTAACCGGACCACGGGATTCCGAAAATGTTCGGATCACAGCTGGATCCAAAATCAGTGAGCAAGCATACAGAACGAGCCAGAATAGGCCAAAACTGTGAGTTTTGACGAGTTCCCCGTTACCGGACCCCGAGGTTCCGGAAACATTCGGATCACAGCGGGACCCAAAATCAGTGACTAATGGCATACAAAACTGGCCGAAATAGGCCAAAACTTCGAGTTTTGACGAGTACCCCATAACCGGACCCCGAGGTTCCCAAAACGTTCGGATCGCAGCCGGACCCAAAATCAGTGATGAATAGCATACAGAACTAGCCTGAATAGGCCAAAACTGTGAGTTTTGACGAGTTCCCCATAACCGGACCCCAAGGGTCCGGAAACGTTTGGATCACAGCGGGACCCAAAATCAGTGACTAATAGCATACAAAACTGGCTGGAATAGGCCAAAACTGCGAGTTTTTACGAGTTCCCCGTAACCAGACCCCGGGGTTCCCAAAACGTTCGGATCGCAGCAGGACCCAAAATCAGTGACTAATAGTATACAAAACTAGGCGGAGTAGGCAAAAACTTGGAGTTTTGACGAGTTCCCGTAACCGGACCCCGGGGTTTCGAAAACGTTCGGATCACAGCGGGATCCAAAATCATTGAGCAATAGCATATAGAACGAGCCAGAATAGGCCAAAACTGCTAGTTTTGGCGAGTTCCCCATAAACGGACCCCGAGGTTCCGGAAACATACGGATCACAGCGGGACCCAAAATCAGTGACTAATAGCATACAAAACTGGCCGAAATAGGCCAAAACTTCGAGTTTTGACGAGTTCCCCATAACCGGACCCCGAGGTTCCAAAAACGTTCGGAACGCAGCAGGACCCAAAATCCGTGACGAATATCATACAAAACTGGCCTGAATAGGCGAAAACTGCGAGTTTTGACGAGTTCCCCGTAACCGGACCCTAGGGTTCCCGAAGCGTTCAGATCACAACGGGACCCAAAATCAGTGACTAATAGCATAAAAAACTGGTCGGAATAGGCCAAAACTGCGAGTTTTGGCGAGTTCCCCGTAACCGGACCCCGTAGTTCCTAAAACGAACGGATCACAACGGGACCCAAAATCAGTGAGTAATAGCATACAAAATTGGCCGGAGTAGGCGAAAACTGTGAATTTTGACGAGTTCCCCGTAACCAGACCCCGGGGTTCCCAAAACTTTCGGATCGCAGCAGGACCCAAAATCAATGACTAATAGCATACAAAACTGGCCAGTAGAGGCCAAAATTGCGAGTTTTGACGAATTCCCCGTAACTGGACCCCGGGGTTCTCGAAGCGTTTAGAACACAGCGGGACCCAAAATCAGTGACTAATTGCATACAAAACTGGCTGGAGTAGGCAAAAACTAGGAGTTTTGACGAGTTCCCGTAACCGGACCACGGGATTCCGAAAATGTTCGGATCACAGCTGGATCCAAAATCAGTGAGCAATAGCATACAGAACGAGCCAGAATAGGCCAAAACTGTGAGTTTTGACGAGTTCCCCGTTACCGGACCCCGAGGTTCCGGAAACATTTGGATCACAGCGGGACCCAAAATCAGTGACTAATGGCATACAAAACTGGCCGAAATAGGCCAAAACTTCGAGTTTTGACGAGTACCCCATAACCGGACCCCGAGGTTCCCAAAACGTTCGGATCGCAGCCGGACCCAAAATCAGTGATGAATAGCATACAGAACTAGCCTGAATAGACCAAAACTGTGAGTTTTGACGAGTTCCCCATAACCGGACCCCAAGGGTCCGGAAACGTTTGGATCACAGCGGGACCCAAAATCAGTGAGTAATAGCATACAAAACTGGCTGGAATAGGCCAAAACTGCGAGTTTTGAGGAGTTCCCCGTAACCAGACCCCGGGGTTCCCGTAACATTCGGATCGCAGTAGGACCCAAAATCAGTGACTAATAGCATACAAAACTAGCCGGAGTAGGCAAAAACTTGGAGTTTTGACGAGTTCCCGTAACCGGACCCCGGGGTTTCGAAAACGTTCGGATCACAGCGGGATCCAAAATCATTGAGCAATAGCATATAGAACGAGCCAGAATAGGCCAAAACTGCTAGTTTTGGCGAGTTCCCCATAAACGGACCCCGAGGTTCCGGAAACATTCGGATCACAGCGGGACCCAAAATCAGTGACTAATAGCATACAAAACTGGCCGAAATAGGCCAAAACTTCGAGTTTTGACGAGTACCCCATAACCGGACCCCGAGGTTCCCAAAACGTTCGGATCGCAGCCGGACCCAAAATCAGTGACGAATAGCATACAGAACTAGCCTGAATAGGCCAAAACTGTGAGTTTTGACGAGTTCCCCATAACCGGACCCCAAGGGTCCGGAAACGTTTGGATCACAGCGGGACCCAAAATCAGTGACTAATAGCATACAAAACTGGCTGGAATAGGCCAAAACTGCGAGTTTTTACGAGTTCCCCGTAACCAGACCCCGGGGTTCCCAAAACGTTCGGATCGCAGCAGGACCCAAAATCAGTGACTAATAGTATACAAAACTAGCCGGAGTAGGCAAAAACTTGGAGTTTTGACGAGTTCCCATAACCGGACCCCGGGGTTTCGAAAACGTTGGGATCACAGCGGGATCCAAAATCATTGAGCAATAGCATATAGAACGAGCCAGAATAGGCCAAAACTGCTAGTTTTGGCGAGTTCCCCATAAACGGACCCCGAGGTTCCGGAAACATAAGGATCACAGCGGGACCCAAAATCAGTGACTAATAGCATACAAAACTGGCCGAAATAGGCCAAAACTGCGAGTTTTGACGAGTTCCCCATAACCGGACCCCGAGGTTCCAAAAACGTTCGGATAGCAGCAGGATCCAAAATCCGTGACGAATAGCATACAAAACTGGCCTGAATAGGCGAAAACTGCGAGTTTTGACGAGTTCCCCGTAACCGGACCCTAGGGTTCCAGAAGCGTTCAGATCACAACGGGACCCAAAATCAGTGACTAATAGCATTAAAAACTAGTCGGAATAGGCCAAAACTGCGAGTTTTGGCGAGTTCCCCGTAACCGGACCCCGTAGTTCCTAAAACGAACGGATCACAACGGGACCCAAAATCAGTGAGTAATAGCATACAAAATTGGCCGGAGTAGGCGAAAACTGTGAATTTTGACGAGTTCCCCGTAACCAGACCCCGGGGTTCCCAAAACTTTCGGATCGCAGCAGGACCCAAAATCAGTGACTAATTGCATACAAAACTGGCTGGAGTAGGCAAAAACTAGGAGTTTTGACGAGTTCCCGTAACCGGACCACGGGGTTCGGAAAATGTTCGGATCACTGCTGGATCCAAAATCAGTGAGCAATAGCATACACAACGAGTCAGAATAGGCCAAAACTGTGAGTTTTGACGAGTTCCCCGTTACCGGACCCCGAGGTTCCGGAAACATTCGGATCACAGCGGGACCCAAAATCAGTGACTATTGGCATACAAAACTCGTCGAAATAGGCCAAAACTTCGAGTTTTGACGAGTACCCCATAACCGGACCCCGAGGTTCCGAAAACGTTCGGATCGCAGCCGGACCCAAAATCAGTGATGAATAGCATACAGAGCTAGCCGGAATAGACCAAAACTGTGAGTTTTGACGAGTTCCCCATAACCGGACCCCAAGGGTCCGGAGACGTTTGGATCACAGCGGGACCCAAAATCAGTGACTAATAGCATACAAAACTGGCTGGAATAGGCCAAAACTGCGAGTTTTTAGGACTTCCCCGTAACCAGACCCCGGGGTTCCCGTAACATTCGGATCGCAGCAGGACCCAAAATCAGTGACTAATAGCATACAAAACTAGCCGGAGTAGGCAAAAACTTGGAGTTTTGACGAGTTCCCGTAACCGGACCCCGGGGTTTCGAAAACGTTCGGATCACAGCGGGATCCAAAATCATTGAGCAATAGCATATAGAACGAGCCAGAATAGGCCAAAACTGCTAGTTTTGGCGAGTTCCCCGTTACCGGACCCCGAGGTTCCGGAAACATTCGGATCACAGCGGGACCCAAAATCAGTGACTAATGGCATACAAAACTGGCCGAAATAGGCCAAAACTTCGAGTTTTGATGAGTACCCCATAACCGGACCCCGAGGTTCCCAAAACGTTCGGATCGCGGCCGGACCCAAAATCAGTGACGAATAGCATACAGAACTAGCCTGAATAGGCCAAAACTGTGAGTTTTGACGAGTTCCCCATTACCGGACCCCGAGGTTCCAAAAACGTTCGGATAGCAGCAGCATCCAAAATCCGTGACGAATAGCATACAAAACTGGCCTGAATAGGCGAAAACTGCGAGTTTTGACGAGTTCCCCGTAACCGGACCCTAGGGTTCCAGAAGCGTTCAGATCACAACGGGACCCAAAATCAGTGACTAATAGCATAAAAAACTGGTCGGAATAGGCCAAAACTGCGAGTTTTGGCGAGTTCCCCGTAACCGGACCCCGTAGTTCCTAAAACGAACGGATCACAACGGGACCCAAAATCAGTGAGTAATAGCATACAAAATTGGCCGGAGTAGGCGAAAACTGTGAATTTTGACGAGTTCCCCGTAACCAGACCCCGGGGTTCCCAAAACTTTCGGATCGCAGCAGGACCCAAAATCAATGACTAATAGCATACAAAACTGGCCAGTAGAGGCCAAAATTGCGAGTTTTGACGAATTCCCCTTAACTGGACCCCGGGGTTCTCGAAGCGTTTAGAACACAGCGGGACCCAAAATCAGTGACTAATTGCATACAAAACTGGCTGGAATAGGCCAAAACTGCGAGTTTTTAGGAGTTCCCCGTAACCAGATCCCGGGGTTCCCGTAACATTCGGATCGCAGCGGGACCCAAAATCAGTGACTAATTGCATACAAAACTGGCTGGAGTAGGCAAAAACTAGGAGTTTTGACGAGTTCCCGTAATCGGACCACGGGGTTCGGAAAATGTTCGGATCACTGCTGGATCCTAAATCAGTGAGCAATAGCATACACAACGAGTCAGAATAGGCCAAAACTGTGAGTTTTGACGAGTTCCCCGTTACCGGACCCCGAGGTTCCGGAAACATTCGGATCACAGCGGGACCCAAAATCAGTGACTATTGGCATACAAAACTCGCCGAAATAGGCCAAAACTTCGAGTTTTGACGAGTACCCCATAACCGGACCCCGAGGTTCCCAAAACGTTCGGATCGCAGCCGGACCCAAAATCAGTGATGAATAGCATACAGAGCTAGCCTGAATAGACCAAAACTGTGAGTTTTGACGAGTTCCCCATAACCGGACCCCAAGGGTCCGGAGACGTTTGGATCACAGCGGGACCCAAAATCAGTGACTAATAGCATACAAAACTGGCTGGAATAGGCCAAAACTGCGAGTTTTTAGGAGTTCCCCGTAACCAGACCCCGGGGTTCCCGTAACATTCGGATCGCAGCAGGACCCAAAATCAGTGACTAATAGCATACAAAACTAGCCGGAGTAGGCAAAAACTTGGAGTTTTGACGAGTTCCCGTAACCGGACCCCGGGGTTTCGAAAACGTTCGGATCACAGCGGGATCCAAAATCATTGAGCAATAGCATATAGAACGAGCCAGAATAGGCCAAAACTGCTAGTTTTGGCGAGTTCCCCATAAACGGACCCCGAGGTTCCGGAAACATTCGGATCACAGCGGGACCCAAAATCAGTGACTAATAGCGTACAAAACTGGCCGAAATAGGCCAAAACTGCGAGTTTTGACGAGTTCCCCATAACCGGACCCCGAGGTTCCAAAAACGTTCGGATCGCAGCAGGACCCAAAATCCGTGACGAATAGCATACAAAACTGGCCTGAATAGGTGAAAACTGCGAGTTTTCACGAGTTCCCCGTAACCGGACCCTAGGGTTCCCGAAGCATACAGATCACAACGGGACCCAAAATCAGTGACTAATAGCATAAAAAACTGGTCGGAATAGGCCAAAACTGCGAGTTTTGGCGAGTTCCCCGTAACCGGACCCCGTAGTTCCTAAAACGAACGGATCACAACGGGACCCAAAATCAGTGAGTAATAGCATACAAAATTGGCCGGAGTAGGCGGAAACTGTGAATTTTGACGAGTTCCCCGTAACCAGACCCCGGGGTTCCCAAAACTTTCGGATCGCAGGAGGACCCAAAATCAATGACTAATAGCATACAAAACTGGCCAGTAGAGGCCAAAATTGCGAGTTTTGACGAATTCCCCGTAACCAGACCCCGGGGTTCCCGTAACATTCGGATCGCAGTAGGACCAAAATCAGTGACTAATAGCATACAAAACTAGCCGGAGTAGGCAAAAACTTGGAGTTTTGACGAGTTCCCGTAACCGGACCCCGGGGTTTCGAAAACGTTCGGATCACAGCGGGATCCAAAATCATTGAGCAATAGCATATAGAACGAGCCAGAATAGGCCAAAACTGCTAGTTTTGGCGAGTTCCCCCGTTACCGGACCCCGAGGTTCCGGAAACATTCGGATCACAGCGGGACCCAAAATCAGTGACTAATGGCATACAAAACTGGCCGAAATAGGCCAAAACTTCGAGTTTTGATGAGTACCCCATAACCGGACCCCGAGGTTCCCAAAACGTTCGGATCGCGGCCGGACCCAAAATCAGTGACGAATAGCATACAGAACTAGCCTGAATAGACCAAAACTGTGAGTTTTGACGAGTTCCCCATAACCGGACCCCAAGGGTCCGGAAACGTTTGGATCACAGCGGGACCCAAAATCAGTGAGTAATAGCATACAAAACTGGCTGGAATAGGCCAAAACTGCGAGTTTTTACGAGTTCCCCGTAACCAGACCCCGGGGTTCCCGTAACATTCGGATCGCAGCAGGACCCAAAATCAGTGACTAATAGCATACAAAACTAGCCGGAGTAGGCAAAAACTTGGAGTTTTGACGAGTTCCCGTAACCGGACCCCGGGGTTTCGAAAACGTTCGGATCACAGCGGGATCCAAAATCATTGAGCAATAGCATATAGAACGAGCCAGAATAGGCCAAAACTGCTAGTTTTGGCGAGTTCCCCATAAACGGACCCCGAGGTTCCGGAAACATTCGGATCACAGCGGGACCCAAAATCAGTGACTAATAGCATACAAAACTGGCCGAAATAGGCCAAAACTGCGAGTTTTGACGAGTTCCCCATAACCGGACCCCGAGGTTCCAAAAACGTTCGGATAGCAGCAGGATCCAAAATCCGTGACGAATAGCATACAAAACTGGCCTGAATAGGCGAAAACTGCGAGTTTTGACGAGTTCCTCGTAACCGGACCCTAGGGTTCCAGAAGCGTTCAGATCACAACGGGACCCAAAATCAGTGACTAATAGCATAAAAAAACTAGTCGGAATAGGCCAAAACTGCGAGTTTTGGCGAGTTCCCCGTAACCGGACCCCGTAGTTCCTAAAACGAACGGATCACAACGGGACCCAAAATCAGTGAGTAATAGCATACAAAATTGGCCGGAGTAGGCGAAAACTGTGAATTTTGACGAGTTCCCCGTAACCAGACCCCGGGGTTCCCAAAACTTTCGGATCGCAGCAGGACCCAAAATCAGTGACTAATTGCATACAAAACTGGCTGGAGTAGGCAAAAACTAGGAGTTTTGACGAGTTCCCGTAACCGGACCACGGGGTTCGGAAAATGTTCGGATCACTGCTGGATCCAAAATCAGTGAGCAATAGCATACACAACGAGTCAGAATAGGCCAAAACTGTGAGTTTTGACGAGTTCCCCGTTACCGGACCCCGAGGTTCCGGAAACATTCGGATCACAGCGGGACCCAAAATCAGTGACTATTGGCATACAAAACTCGTCGAAATAGGCCAAAACTTCGAGTTTTGACGAGTACCCCATAACCGGACCCCGAGGTTCCGAAAACGTTCGGATCGCAGCCGGACCCAAAATCAGTGATGAATAGCATACAGAGCTAGCCTGAATAGACCAAAACTGTGAGTTTTGACGAGTTCCCCATAACCGGACCCCAAGGGTCCGGAGACGTTTGGATCACAGCGGGACCCAAAATCAGTGACTAATAGCATACAAAACTGGCTGGAATAGGCCAAAACTGCGAGTTTTTAGGAGTTCCCCGTAACCAGACCCCGGGGTTCCCGTAACATTCGGATCGCAGCAGGACCCAAAATCAGTGACTAATAGCATACAAAACTAGCCGGAGTAGGCAAAAACTTGGAGTTTTGACGAGTTCCCGTAACCGGACCCCGGGGTTTCGAAAACGTTCGGATCACAGCGGGATCCAAAATCATTGAGCAATAGCATATAGAACGAGCCAGAATAGGCCAAAACTGCTAGTTTTGGCGAGTTCCCCGTTACCGGACCCCGAGGTTCCGGAAACATTCGGATCACAGCGGGACCCAAAATCAGTGACTAATGGCATACAAAACTGGCCGAAATAGGCCAAAACTTCGAGTTTTGATGAGTACCCCATAACCGGACCCCGAGGTTCCCAAAACGTTCGGATCGCGGCCGGACCCAAAATCAGTGACGAATAGCATACAGAACTAGCCTGAATAGGCCAAAACTGTGAGTTTTGACGAGTTCCCCATAACCGGACCCCGAGGTTCCAAAAACGTTCGGATAGCAGCAGGATCCAAAATCCGTGACGAATAGCATACAAAACTGGCCTGAATAGGCGAAAACTGCGAGTTTTGACGAGTTCCCCGTAACCGGACCCTAGGGTTCCAGAAGCGTTCAGATCACAACGGGACCCAAAATCAGTGACTAATAGCATAAAAAACTGGTCGGAATAGGCCAAAACTGCGAGTTTTGGCGAGTTCCCCGTAACCGGACCCCGTAGTTCCTAAAACGAACGGATCACAACGGGACCCAAAATCAGTGAGTAATAGCATACAAAATTGGCCGGAGTAGGCGAAAACTGTGCATTTTGACGAGTTCCCCGTAACCAGACCCCGGGGTTCCCAAAACTTTCGGATCGCAGCAGGACCCAAAATCAATGACTAATAGCATACAAAACTGGCCAGTAGAGGCCAAAATTGCGAGTTTTGACGAATTCCCCTTAACTGGACCCCGGGGTTCTCGAAGCGTTTAGAACACAGCGGGACCCAAAATCAGTGACTAATTGCATACAAAACTGGCTGGAATAGCCCAAAACTGCGAGTTTTTAGGAGTTCCCCGTAACCAGATCCCGGGGTTCCCGTAACATTCGGATCGCAGCGGGACCCAAAATCAGTGACTAATTGCATACAAAACTGGCTGGAGTAGGCCAAAACTGCTAGTTTTGGCGAGTTCCCCATAAACGGACCCCGAGGTTCCGGAAACATTCGGATCACAGCGGGACCCAAAATCAGTGACTAATAGCGTACAAAACTGGCCGAAATAGGCCAAAACTGCGAGTTTTGACGAGTTCCCCATAACCGGACCCCGAGGTTCCAAAACGTTCGGATCGCAGCAGGACCCAAAATCCGTGACGAATAGCATACAAAACTGGCCTGAATAGGTGAAAACTGCGAGTTTTGACGAGTTCCCCGTAACCGGACCCTAGGGTTCCCGAAGCATACAGATCACAACGGGACCCAAAATCAGTGACTAATAGCATAAAAAACTGGTCGGAATAGGCCAAAACTGCGAGTTTTGGCGAGTTCCCCGTAACCGGACCCCGTAGTTCCTAAAACGAACGGATCACAACGGGACCCAAAATCAGTGAGTAATAGCATCCAAAATTGGCCGGAGTAGGCGGAAACTGTGAATTTTGACGAGTTCCCCGTAACCAGACCCCGGGGTTCCCAAAACTTTCGGATCGCAGGAGGACCCAAAATCAATGACTAATAGCATACAAAACTGGCCAGTAGAGGCCAAAATTGCGAGTTTTGACGAATTCCCCGTAACCAGACCCCGGGGTTCCCGTAACATTCGGATCGCAGCAGGACCCAAAATCAGTGACTAATAGCATACAAAACTAGCCGGAGTAGGCAAAAACTTGGAGTTTTGACGAGTTCCCGTAACCGGACCCCGGGGTTTCGAAAACGTTCGGATCACAGCGGGATCCAAAATCATTGAGCAATAGCATATAGAACGAGCCAGAATAGGCCAAAACTGCTAGTTTTGGCGAGTTCCCCGTCACCGGACCCCGAGGTTCCGGAAACATTCGGATCACAGCGGGACCCAAAATCAGTGACTAATGGCATACAAAACTGGCCGAAATAGGCCAAAACTTCGAGTTTTGATGAGTACCCCATAACCGGACCCCGAGGTTCCCAAAACGTTCGGATCGCGGCCGGACCCAAAATCAGTGACGAATAGCATACAGAACTAGCCTGAATAGGCCAAAACTGTGAGTTTTGACGAGTTCCCCATAACCGGACCCCAAGGGTCCGGAAACGTTCGGATCACAGCGGGACCCAAAATCAGTGACTAATAGCATACAAAACTGGCTGGAATAGGCCAAAACTGCGAGTTTTTAAGAGTTCCCCGTAACCAGACCCCGGGGTTCCCAAAACGTTCGGATCGCAGCAGGACCCAAAATCAGTGACTAATAGCATACATAACTAGCCGGAGTAGGCAAAAACTTGGAGTTTTGACGAGTTCCCGTAACCGGACCCCGGGGTTTCGAAAACGTTCGGATCACAGCGGGATCCAAAATCATTGAGCAATAGCATATAGAACGAGCTAGAATAGGCCAAAACTGCTAGTTTTGGCGAGTTCCCCATAAACGGACCCCGAGGTTCCGGAAACATACGGATCACAGCGGGACCCAAAATCAGTGACTAATAGCATACAAAACTGGCCGAAATAGGCCAAAACTGCGAGTTTTGACGAGTTCCCCATAACCGGACCCCGAGGTTCCAAAAACGTTCGGATCGCAGCAGGACCCAAAATCCGTGACGAATAGCATACAAAACTGGCCTGAATAGGTGAAAACTACGAGTTTTGACGAGTTCCCCGTAACCGGACCCTAGGGTTCCCGAAGCGTTCAGATCACAACGGGACCCAAAATCAGTGACTAATAGCATAAAAAACTGGTCGGAATAGGCCAAAACTGCGAGTTTTGGCGAGTTCCCCGTAACCGGACCCCGTAGTTCCTAAAACGAACGGATCACAACGGGACCCAAAATCAGTGAGTAATAGCATACAAAATTGGCCGGAGTAGGCGAAAACTGTGAATTTTGACGAGTTCCCCGTAACCAGACCCCGGGGTTCCCAAAACTTTCGGATCGCAGCAGGACCCAAAATCAATGACTAATAGCATACAAAACTGGCCAGTAGAGGCCAAAATTGCGAGTTTTGACGAATTCCCCGTAACCAGACCCCGGGGTTCCCGTAACATTCGGATCGCAGCAGGACCCAAAATCAGTGACTAATAGGATACAAAACTAGCCGGAGTAGGCAAAAACTTGGAGTTTTGACGAGTTCCCGTAACCGGACCCCGGGGTTTCGAAAACGTTCGGATCACAGCGGGATCCAAAATCATTGAGCAATAGCATATAGAACGAGCCAGAATAGGCCAAAACTGCTAGTTTTGGCGAGTTCCCCGTTACCGGACCCCGAGGTTCCGGAAACATTCGGATCACAGCGGGACCCAAAATAAGTGACTAATGGCATACAAAACTGGCCGAAATAGGCCAAAACTTCGAGTTTTGATGAGTACCCCATAACCGGACCCCGAGGTTCCCAAAAGGTTCGGATCGCGGCCGGACCCAAAATCAGTGACGAATAGCATACAGAACTAGCCTGAATAGGCCAAAACTGTGAGTTTTGACGAGTTCCCCATAAACGGACCCCGAGGTTCCAAAAACGTTCGGATAGCAGCAGGATCCAAAATCCGTGACGAATAGCATACAAAACTGGCCTGAATAGGCGAAAACTGCGAGTTTTGACGAGTTCCCCGTAACCGGACCCTAGGGTTCCAGAAGCGTTCAGATCACAACGGGACCCAAAATCAGTGACTAATAGCATAAAAAACTGGTCGGAATAGGCCAAAACTGCGAGTTTTGGCGAGTTCCCCATAACCGGACCCCGAGGTTCCCAAAACGTTGGGATCGCAGCCGGACCCAAAATCAGTGATGAATAGCATACAGAGCTAGCCTGAATAGACCAAAACTGTGAGTTTTGACGAGTTCCCCATAACCGGACCCCAAGGGTCCGGAGACGTTTGGATCACAGCGGGACCCAAAATCAGTGACTAATAGCATACAAAACTGGCTGGAATAGGCCAAAACTGCGAGTTTTTAGGAGTTCCCCGTAACCAGACCCCGGGCTTCCCGTAACATTCGGATCGCAGCAGGACCCAAAATCAGTGACTAATAGCATACAAAACTAGCCGGAGTAGGCAAAAACTTGGAGTTTTGACGAGTTCCCGTAACCGGACCCCGGGGTTTCGAAAACGTTCGGATCACAGCGGGATCCAAAATCATTGAGCAATAGCATATAGAACGAGCCAGAATAGGCCAAAACTGCTAGTTTTGGCGAGTTCCCCATAAACGGACCCCGAGGTTCCGGAAACATTCGGATCACAGCGGGACCCAAAATCAGTGACTAATAGCGTACAAAACTGGCCGAAATAGGCCAAAACTGCGAGTTTTGACGAGTTCCCCATAACCGGACCCCGAGGTTCCTAAAACGTTCGGATCGCAGCAGGACCCAAAATCCGTGACGAATAGCATACAAAACTGGCCTGAATAGGTGAAAACTGCGAGTTTTCACGAGCTCCCCGTAACCGGACCCTAGGGTTCCCGAAGCATACAGATCACAACGGGACCCAAAATCAGTGACTAATAGCATAAAAAACTGGTCGGAATAGGCCAAAACTGCGAGTTTTGGCGAGTTCCCCGTAACCGGACCCCGTAGTTCCTAAAACGAACGGATCACAACGGGACCCAAAATCAGTGAGTAATAGCATACAAAATTGGCCGGAGTAGGCGAAAACTGTGAATTTTGACGAGTTCCCCGTAACCAGACCCCGGGGTTCCCAAAACTTTCGGATCGCAGCAGGACCCAAAATCAATGACTAATAGCATACAAAACTGGCCAGTAGAGGCCAAAATTGCGAGTTTTGACGAATTCCCCGTAACCAGACCCCGGGGTTCCCGTAACATTCGGATCGCAGCAGGACCCAAAATCAGTGACTAATAGCATACAAAACTAGCCGGAGTAGGCAAAAACTTGGAGTTTTGACGAGTTCCCGTAACCGGACCCCGGGGTTTCGAAAACGTTCGGATCACAGCGGGATCCAAAATCATTGAGCAATAGCATATAGAACGAGCCAGAATAGGCCAAAACTGCTAGTTTTGGCGAGTTCCCCGTTACCGGACCCCGAGGTTCCGGAAACATTCCGATCACAGCGGGACCCAAAATCAGTGACTAATGGCATACAAAACTGGCCGAAATAGGCCAAAACTTTGAGTTTTGATGAGTACCCCATAACCGGACCCCGAGGTTCCCAAAACGTTCGGATCGCGGTCGGACCCAAAATAAGTGACGAATAGCATACAGAACTAGCCTGAATAGGCCAAAACTGTGAGTTTTGACGAGTTCCCCATAACCGGACCCCAAGGGTCCGGAAACGTTTGGATCACAGCGGGACCCAAAATCAGTGACTAATAGCATATAAAACTGGCTGGAATAGGCCAAAACTGCGAGTTTTTAGGAGTTCCCCGTAACCAGACCCCGGGGTTCCCAAAACGTTCGGATCGCAGCAGGACCCAAAATCAGTGACTAATAGCATACAAAACTAGCCGGAGTAGGCAAAAACTTGGAGTTTTGACGAGTTCCCGTAACCGGACCCCGGGGTTTCGAAAACGTTCGGATCACAGCGGGATCCAAAATCATTGAGCAATAGCATATAGAACGAGCCAGAATAGGCCAAAATTGCTAGTTTTGGCGAGTTCCCCATAAACGGACCCCGAGGTTCCGGAAACATACGGATCACAGCGGGACCCAAAATCAGTGACTAATAACATACAAAACTGGCCGAAATAGGCCAAAACTGCGAGTTTTGACGAGTTCCCCATAACCGGACCCCGAGGTTCCAAAAACGTTCGGATCGCAGCAGGACCCAAAATCCGTGACGAATAGCATACAAAACTGGCCTGAATAGGTGAAAACTGCGAGTTTTGACGAGTTCCCCGTAACCGGACCCTAGGGTTCCCGAAGCGTTCAGATCACAACGGGACCCAAAATCAGTGACTAATAGCATAAAAAACTGGTCGGAATAGGCCAAAACTGCGAGTTTTGGCGAGTTCCCCGTAACCGGACCCCGTAGTTCCTAAAACGAACGGATCACAACGGGACCCAAAATCAGTGAGTAGCATACAAAATTGGCCGGAGTAGGCGAAAACTGTGAATTTTGACGAGTTCCCCGTAACCAGACCCCGGGGTTCCCAAAACTTTCGGATCGCAGCAGGACCCAAAATCAATGACTAATAGCATACAAAACTCGCCAGTAGAGGACAAAATTGCGAGTTTTGACGAATTCCCCGTAACCAGACCCCGGGGTTCCCGTAACATTCGGATCGCAGCAGGACCCAAAATCAGTGACTAATAGCATACAAAACTAGCCGGAGTAGGCAAAAACTTGGAGTTTTGACGAGTTCCCGTAACCGGACCCCGGGGTTTCGAAAACGTTCGGATCACAGCGGGATCCAAAATCATTGAGCAATAGCATATAGAACGAGCCAGAATAGGCCAAAACTGCTAGTTTTGGCGAGTTCCCCGTTACCGGACCCCGAGGTTCCGGAAACATTCGGATCACAGCGGGACCCAAAATAAGTGACTAATGGCATACAAAACTGGCCGAAATAGGCCAAAACTTCGAGTTTTGATGAGTACCCCATAACCGGACCCCGAGGTTCCCAAAACGTTCGGATCGCGGCCGGACCCAAAATCAGTGATGAATAGCATACACAGCTAGCCTGAATAGACCAAAACTGTGAGTTTTGACGAGTTCCCCATAACCAGACCCCAAGGGTCCGGAAACGTTTGGATCACAGCAGGACCCAAAATCAGTGACTAATAGCATACAAAACTGGGTGGAATAGGCCAAAACTGCGAGTTTTAAGGAGTTCCCCGTAACCAGACCCCGGGGTTCCCGTAACATTCGGATCGCAGCAGGACCCAAAATCAGTGACTAATAGCATACAAAACTAGCCGGAGTAGGCAAAAACTTGGAGTTTTGACGAGTTCCCCTAACCGGACCCCGGGGTTTCGAAAACGTTCGGATCACAGCGGGATCCAAAATCATTGAGCAATTGCATATAGAACGAGCCAGAATAGGCCAAAACTGCTAGTTTTGGCGAGTTCCCCATAACCGGACCCCGAGGTTCCGGAAACATACGGATCACAGCGGGACCCAAAATCAGTGACTAATAGCATACAAAACTGGCCGAAATAGGCCAAAACTTCGAGTTTTGACGAGTTCCCCATAACCGGACCCCGAGGTTCCCAAAACGTTCGGATCGCGGTCGGACCCAAAATCAGTGACGAATAGCATACAGAACTAGCCTGAATAGGCCAAAACTATGAGTTTTGACGAGTTCCCCATAACCGGACCCCAAGGGTCCGGAAACGTTTGGATCACAGCGGGACCCAAAATCAGTGACTAATAGCATATAAAACTGGCTGGAATAGGCCAAAACTGCGAGTTTTTAGGAGTTCCCCGTAACCAGACCCCGGGGTTCCCAAAACGTTCGGATCGCAGCAGGACCCAAAATCAGTGACTAATAGCATACAAAACTAGCCGGAGTAGGCAAAAACTTGGAGTTTTGACGAGTTCCCGTAACCGGACCCCGGGGTTTCGAAAACGTTCGGATCACAGCGGGATCCAAAATCATTGAGCAATAGCATATAGAACGAGCCAGAATAGGCCAAAACTGCTAGTTTTGGCGAGTTCCCCATAAACGGACCCCGAGGTTCCGGAAACATACGGATCACAGCGGGACCCAAAATCAGTGACTAATAACATACAAAACTGGCCGAAATAGGCCAAAACTGCGAGTTTTGACGAGTTCCCCATAACCGGACCCCGAGGTTCCAAAAACGTTCGGATCGCAGCAGGACCCAAAATCCGTGACGAATAGCATACAAAACTGGCCTGAATAGGTGAAAACTGCGAGTTTTGACGAGTTCCCCGTAACCGGACCCTAGGGTTCCCGAAGCGTTCAGATCACAACGGGACCCAAAATCAGTGACTAATAGCATAAAAAACTGGTCGGAATAGGCCAAAACTGCGAGTTTTGGCGAGTTCCCCGTAACCGGACCCCGTAGTTCCTAAAACGAACGGATCACAACGGGACCCAAAATCAGTGAGTAGCATACAAAATTGGCCGGAGTAGGCGAAAACTGTGAATTTTGACGAGTTCCCCGTAACCAGACCCCGGGGTTCCCAAAACTTTCGGATCGCAGCAGGACCCAAAATCAATGACTAATAGCATACAAAACTCGCCAGTAGAGGACAAAATTGCGAGTTTTGACGAATTCCCCGTAACCAGACCCCGGGGTTCCCGTAACATTCGGATCGCAGCAGGACCCAAAATCAGTGACTAATAGCATACAAAACTAGCCGGAGTAGGCAAAAACTTGGAGTTTTGACGAGTTCCCGTAACCGGACCCCGGGGTTTCGAAAACGTTCGGATCACAGCGGGATCCAAAATCATTGAGCAATAGCATATAGAACGAGCCAGAATAGGCCAAAACTGCTAGTTTTGGCGAGTTCCCCGTTACCGGACGCCGAGGTTCCGGAAACATTCGGATCACAGCGGGACCCAAAATAAGTGACTAATGGCATACAAAACTGGCCGAAATAGGCCAAAACTTCGAGTTTTGATGAGTACCCCATAACCGGACCCCGAGGTTCCCAAAACGTTCGGATCGCGGCCGGACCCAAAATCAGTGATGAATAGCATACACAGCTAGCCTGAATAGACCAAAACTGTGAGTTTTGACGAGTTCCCCATAACCAGACCCCAAGGGTCCGGAAACGTTTGGATCACAGCGGGACCCAAAATCAGTGACTAATAGCATACAAAACTGGGTGGAATAGGCCAAAACTGCGAGTTTTAAGGAGTTCCCCGTAACCAGACCCCGGGGTTCCCGTAACATTCGGATCGCAGCAGGACCCAAAATCAGTGACTAATAGCATACAAAACTAGCCGGAGTAGGCAAAAACTTGGAGTTTTGACGAGTTCCCCTAACCGGACCCCGGGGTTTCGAAAACGTTCGGATCACAGCGGGATCCAAAATCATTGAGCAATTGCATATAGAACGAGCCAGAATAGGCCAAAACTGCTAGTTTTGGGGAGTTCCCCATAAACGGACCCCGAGGTTCCGGAAACATACGGATCACAGCGGGACCCAAAATCAGTGACTAATAGCATACAAAACTGGCCGAAATAGGCCAAAACTGCGAGTTTTGACGAGTTCCCCATAACCGGACCCCGAGGTTCCAAAAACGTTCGGATCGCAGCAGGACCCAAAATCCGTGACGAATAGCATACAAAACTGGCCTGAATAGGCGAAAACTGCGAGTTTTGACGAGTTCCCCGTAACCGGACCCTAGGGTTCCCGAAGCGTTCAGATCACAACGGGACCCAAAATCAGTGACTAATAGCATAAAAAACTGGTCGGAATAGGCCAAAACTGCGAGTTTTGGCGAGTTCCCCGTAACCGGACCCCGTAGTTCCTAAAACGAACGGATCACAACGGGACCCAAAATCAGTGAGTAATAGCATACAAAATTGGCCGGAGTAGGCGAAAACTGTGAATTTTGACGAGTTCCCCGTAACCAGACCCCGGGGTTCCCAAAACTTTCGGATCGCAGCAGGACCCAAAATCAATGACTAATAGCATACAAAACTGGCCAGTAGAGGCCAAAATTGCGAGTTTTGACGAATTCCCCGTAACTGGACCCCGGGGTTCTCGAAGCGTTTAGAACACAGCGGGACCCAAAATCAGTGACTAATTGCATACAAAACTGGCTGGAATAGGCCAAAACTGCGAGTTTTTAGGAGTTCCCCGTTACCAGACCCCGGGGTTCCCGTAACATTCGGATCGCAGCGGGACCCAAAATCAGTGACTAATTGCATACAAAACTGGCTGGAGTAGGCAAAAACTAGGAGTTTTGACGAGTTCCCGTAACCGGACCACGGGGTTCGGAAAATGTTCGGATCACTGCTGGATCCAAAATCAGTGAGCAATAGCATACACAACGAGTCAGAATAGGCCAAAACTGTGAGTTTTGACGAGTTCCCCGTTACCGGACCCTGAGGTTCCGGAAACATTCGGATCACAGCGGGACCCAAAATCAGTGACTATTGGCATACAAAACTCGCCGAAATAGGCCAAAACTTCGAGTTTTGACGAGTACCCCATAACCGGACCCCGAGGTTCCCAAAACGTTCGGATCGCAGCCGGACCCAAAATCAGTGATGAATAGCATACAGAGCTAGCCTGAATAGACCAAAACTGTGAGTTTTGACGAGTTCCCCATAACCGGACCCCAAGGGTCCGGAGACGTTTGGATCACAGCGGGACCCAAAATCAGTGACTAATAGCATACAAAACTGGCTGGAATAGGCCAAAACTGCGAGTTTTTAGGAGTTCCCCGTAACCAGACCCCGGGGTTCCCGTAACATTCGGATCGCAGCAGGACCCAAAATCAGTGACTAATAGCATACAAAACTAGCCGGAGTAGGCAAAAACTTGGAGTTTTGACGAGTTCCCGTAACCGGACCCCGGGGTTTCGAAAACGTTCGGATCACAGTGGGATCCAAAATCATTGAGCAATAGCATATAGAACGAGCCAGAATAGGCCAAAACTGCTAGTTTTGGCGAGTTCCCCATAAACGGACCCCGAGGTTCCGGAAACATTCGGATCACAGCGGGACCCAAAATCAGTGACTAATAGCGTACAAAACTGGCCGAAATAGGCCAAAACTGCGAGTTTTGACGAGTTCCCCATAACCGGACCCCGAGGTTCCAAAAACGTTCGGATCGCAGCAGGACCCAAAATCCGTGACGAATAGCATACAAAACTGGCCTGAATAGGTGAAAACTGCGAGTTTTGACGAGTTCCCCGTAACCGGACCCTAGGGTTCCCGAAGCATACAGATCACAACGGGACCCAAAATCAGTGACTAATAGCATAAAAAACTGGTCGGAATAGGCCAAAACTGCGAGTTTTGGCGAGTTCCCCGTAACCGGACCCCGTAGTTCCTAAAACGAACGGATCACAACGGGACCCAAAATCAGTGAGTAATAGCATACAAAATTGGCCAGAGTAGGCGAAAACTGTGAATTTTGACGAGTTCCCCGTAACCAGACCCCGGGGTTCCCAAAACTTTCGGATCGCAGCATGACCCAAAATCAATGACTAATAGCATACAAAACTGGCCAGTAGAGGCCAAAATTGCGAGTTTTGACGAATTCCCCGTAACCAGACCCCGGGGTTCCCGTAACATTCGGATCGCAGCAGGACCCAAAATCAGTGACTAATAGCATACAAAACTAGCCGGAGTAGGCAAAAACTTGGAGTTTTGACGAGTTCCCGTAACCGGACCCCGGGGTTTCGAAAACGTTCGGATCACAGCGGGATCCAAAATCATTGAGCAATAGCATATAGAACGAGCCAGAATAGGCCAAAACTGCTAGTTTTGGCGAGTTCCCCGTTACCGGACCCCGAGGTTCCGGAAACATTCGGATCACAGCGGGACCCAAAATCAGTGACTAATGGCATACAAAACTGGCCGAAATAGGCCAAAACTTCGAGTTTTGATGAGTACCCCATAACCGGACCCCGAGGTTCCCAAAACGTTCGGATCGCGGCCGGACCCAAAATCAGTGATGAATAGCATACAGAGCTAGCCTGAATAGACCAAAACTGTGAGTTTTGACGAGTTCCCCATAACCGGACCCCAAGGGTCCGGAAACGTTTGGATCACAGCGGGACCCAAAATCAGTGACTAATAGCACACAAAACTGGGTGGAATAGGCCAAAACTGCGAGTTTTAAGGAGTTCCCCGTAACCAGACCCCGGGGTTCCCGTAACATTCGGATCGCAGCAGGACCCAAAATCAGTGACTAATAGCATACAAAACTAGCCGGAGTAGGCAAAAACTTGGAGTTTTGACGAGTTCCCCTAACCGGACCCCGGGGTTTCGAAAACGTTCGGATCACAGCGGGATCCAAAATCATTGAGCAATTGCATATAGAACGAGCCAGAATAGGCCAAAACTGCTAGTTTTGGCGAGTTCCCCATAAACGGACCCCGAGGTTCCGGAAACATACGGATCACAGCGGGACCCAAAATCAGTGACTAATAGCATACAAAACTGGCCGAAATAGGCCAAAACTGCGAGTTTTGACGAGTTCCCCATAACCGGACCCCGAGGTTCCAAAAACGTTCGGATCGCAGCAGGACCCAAAATCCGTGACGAATAGCATACAAAACTGGCCTGAATAGGTGAAAACTGCGAGTTTTGACGAGTTCCCCGTAACCGGACCCTAGGGTTCCCGAAGCATACAGATCACAACGGGACCCAAAATCAGTGACTAATAGCATAAAAAACTGGTCGGAATAGGCCAAAACTGCGAGTTTTGGCGAGTTCCCCGTAACCGGACCCCGTAGTTCCTAAAACGAACGGATCACAACGGGACCCAAAATCAGTGAGTAATAGCATACAAAATTGGCCAGAGTAGGCGAAAACTGTGAATTTTGACGAGTTCCCCGTAACCAGACCCCGGGGTTCCCAAAACTTTCGGATCGCAGCAGGACCCAAAATCAATGACTAATAGCATACAAAACTGGCCAGTAGAGGCCAAAATTGCGAGTTTTGACGAATTCCCCGTAACCAGACCCCGGGGTTCCCGTAACATTCGGATCGCAGCAGGACCCAAAATCAGTGACTAATAGCATACAAAACTAGCCGGAGTAGGCAAAAACTTGGAGTTTTGACGAGTTCCCGTAACCGGACCCCGGGGTTTCGAAAACGTTCGGATCACAGCGGGATCCAAAATCATTGAGCAATAGCATATAGAACGAGCCAGAATAGGCCAAAACTGCTAGTTTTGGCGAGTTCCCCGTTACCGGACCCCGAGGTTCCGGAAACATTCGGATCACAGCGGGACCCAAAATCAGTGACTAATGGCATACAAAACTGGCCGAAATAGGCCAAAACTTCGAGTTTTGATGAGTACCCCATAACCGGACCCCGAGGTTCCCAAAACGTTCGGATCGCGGCCGGACCCAAAATCAGTGATGAATAGCATACAGAGCTAGCCTGAATAGACCAAAACTGTGAGTTTTGACGAGTTCCCCATAACCGGACCCCAAGGGTCCGGAAACGTTTGGATCACAGCGGGACCCAAAATCAGTGACTAATAGCACACAAAACTGGGTGGAATAGGCCAAAACTGCGAGTTTTAAGGAGTTCCCCGTAACCAGACCCCGGGGTTCCCGTAACATTCGGATCGCAGCAGGACCCAAAATCAGTGACTAATAGCATACAAAACTAGCCGGAGTAGGCAAAAACTTGGAGTTTTGACGAGTTCCCCTAACCGGACCCCGGGGTTTCGAAAACGTTCGGATCACAGCGGGATCCAAAATCATTGAGCAATTGCATATAGAACGAGCCAGAATAGGCCAAAACTGCTAGTTTTGGCGAGTTCCCCATAAACGGACCCCGAGGTTCCGGAAACATACGGATCACAGCGGGACCCAAAATCAGTGACTAATAGCATACAAAACTGGCCGAAATAGGCCAAAACTGCGAGTTTTGACGAGTTCCCCATAACCGGACCCCGAGGTTCCAAAAACGTTCGGATCGCAGCAGGACCCAAAATCCGTGACGAATAGCATACAAAACTGGCCTGAATAGGCGAAAACTGCGAGTTTTGACGAGTTCCCCGTAACCGGACCCTAGGGTTCCCGAAGCGTTCAGATCACAACGGGACCCAAAATCAGTGACTAATAGCATAAAAAACTGGTCGGAATAGGCCAAAACTGCGAGTTTTGGCGAGTTCCCCGTAACCGGACCCCGTAGTTCCTAAAACGAACGGATCACAACGGGACCCAAAATCAGTGAGTAATAGCATACAAAATTGGCCGGAGTAGGCGAAAACTGTGAATTTTGACGAGTTCCCCGTAACCAGACCCCGGGGTTCCCAAAACTTTCGGATCGCAGCAGGACCCAAAATCAATGACTAATAGCATACAAAACTCGCCAGTAGAGGCCAAAATTGCGAGTTTTGACGAATTCCCCGTAACCAGACCCCGGGGTTCCCGTAACATTCGGATCGCAGCAGGACCCAAAATCTGTGACTAATAGCATACAAAACTAGCCGGAGTAGGCAAAAACTTGGAGTTTTGACGAGTTCCCGTAACCGGACCCCGGGGTTTCGAAAACGTTCGGATCACAGCGGGATCCAAAATCATTGAGCAATAGCATATAGAACGAGCCAGAATAGGCCAAAACTGCTAGTTTTGGCGAGTTCCCCGTTACCGGACCCCGAGGTTCCGGAAACATTCGGATCACAGCGGGACCCAAAATAAGTGACTAATGGCATACAAAACTGGCCGAAATAGGCCAAAACTTCGAGTTTTGATGAGTACCCCATAACCGGACCCCGAGGTTCCCAAAACGTTCGGATCGCGGCCGGACCCAAAATCAGTGATGAATAGCATACAGAGCTAGCCTGAATAGACCAAAACTGTGAGTTTTGACGAGTTCCCCATAACCGGACCCCAAGGGTCCGGAAACGTTTGGATCACAGCGGGACCCAAAATCAGTGACTAATAGCACACAAAACTGGGTGGAATAGGCCAAAACTGCGAGTTTTAAGGAGTTCCCCGTAACCAGACCCCGGGGTTCCCGTAACATTCGGATCGCAGCAGGACCCAAAATCAGTGACTAATAGCATACAAAACTAGCCGGAGTAGGCAAAAACTTGGAGTTTTGACGAGTTCCCCTAACCGGACCCCGGGGTTTCGAAAACGTTCGGATCACAGCGGGATCCAAAATCATTGAGCAATTGCATATAGAACGAGCCAGAATAGGCCAAAACTGCTAGTTTTGGCGAGTTCCCCATAAACGGACCCCGAGGTTCCGGAAACATACGGATCACAGCGGGACCCAAAATCAGTGACTAATAGCATACAAAACTGGCCGAAATAGGCCAAAACTGCGAGTTTTGACGAGTTCCCCATAACCGGACCCCGAGGTTCCAAAAACGTTCGGATCGCAGCAGGACCCAAAATCCGTGACGAATAGCATACAAAACTGGCCTGAATAGGCGAAAACTGCGAGTTTTGACGAGTTCCCCGTAACCGGACCCTAGGGTTCCCGAAGCGTTCAGATCACAACGGGACCCAAAATCAGTGACTAATAGCATAAAAAACTGGTCGGAATAGGCCAAAACTGCGAGTTTTGGCGAGTTCCCCGTAACCGGACCCCGTAGTTCCTAAAACGAACGGATCACAACGGGACCCAAAATCAGTGAGTAATAGCATACAAAATTGGCCGGAGTAGGCGAAAACTGTGAATTTTGACGAGTTCCCCGTAACCAGACCCCGGGGTTCCCAAAACTTTCGGATCGCAGCAGGACCCAAAATCAATGACTAATAGCATACAAAACTGGCCAGTAGAGGCCAAAATTGCGAGTTTTGACGAATTCCCCGTAACTGGACCCCGGGGTTCTCGAAGCGTTTAGAACACAGCGGGACCCAAAATCAGTGACTAATTGCATACAAAACTGGCTGGAATAGGCCAAAACTGCGAGTTTTTAGGAGTTCCCCGTAACCAGACCCCGGGGTTCCCGTAACATTCGGATCGCAGCGGGACCCAAAATCAGTGACTAATTGCATACAAAACTGGCTGGAGTAGGCAAAAACTAGGAGTTTTGACGAGTTCCCGTAACCGGACCACGGGGTTCGGAAAATGTTCGAATCACTGCTCGATCCAAAATCAGTGAGCAATAGCATACACAACGAGTCAGAATAGGCCAAAACTGTGAGTTTTGACGAGTTCCCCGTTACCGGACCCCGAGGTTCCGGAAACATTCGGATCACAGCGGGACCCAAAATCAGTGACTATTGGCATACAAAACTCGCCGAAATAGGCCAAAACTTCGAGTTTTGACGAGTACCCCATAACCGGACCCCGAGGTTCCCAAAACGTTCGGATCGCAGCCGGACCCAAAATCAGTGATGAATAGCATACAGAGCTAGCCTGAATAGACCAAAACTGTGAGTTTTGACGAGTTCCCCATAACCGGACCCCAAGGGTCCGGAGACGTTTGGATCACAGCGGGACCCAAAATCAGTGACTAATAGCATACAAAACTGGCTGGAATAGGCCAAAACTGCGAGTTTTTAGGAGTTCCCCGTAACCAGACCCCGGGTTCCCGTAACATTCGGATCGCAGCAGGACCCAAAATCAGTGACTAATAGCATACAAAACTAGCCGGAGTAGGCAAAAACTTGGAGTTTTGACGAGTTCCCGTAACCGGACCCCGGGGTTTCGAAAACGTTCGGATCACAGCGGGATCCAAAATCATTGAGCAATAGCATATAGAACGAGCCAGAATAGGCCAAAACTGCTAGTTTTGGCGAGTTCCCCATAAACGGACCCCGAGGTTCCGGAAACATTCGGATCACAGCGGGACCCAAAATCAGTGACTAATAGCGTACAAAACTGGCCGAAATAGGCCAAAACTGGGAGTTTTGACGAGTTCCCCATAACCGGACCCCGAGGTTCCAAAAACGTTCGGATCGCAGCAGGACCCAAAATCCGTGACGAATAGCATACAAAACTGGCCTGAATAGGTGAAAACTGCGAGTTTTGACGAGTTCCCCGTAACCGGACCCTAGGGTTCCCGAAGCATTCAGATCACAACGGGACCCAAAATCAGTGACTAATAGCATAAAAAACTGGTCGGAATAGGCCAAAACTGCGAGTTTTGGCGAGTTCCCCGTAACCGGACCCCGTAGTTCCTAAAACGAACGGATCACAACGGGACCCAAAATCAGTGAGTAATAGCATACAAAATTGGCCGGAGTAGGCGAAAACTGTGAATTTTGACGAGTTCCCCTTAACCAGACCCCGGGGTTCCCAAAACTTTCGGATCGCAGCAGGACCCAAAATCAATGACTAATAGCATACAAAACTCGCCAGTAGAGGCCAAAATTGCGAGTTTTGACGAATTCCCCGTAACTGGACCCCGGGGTTCTCGAAGCGTTCAGAACACAGCGGGACCCAAAATCAGTGACTAATTGCATACAAAACTGGCTGGAGTAGGCAAAAACTAGGAGTTTTGACGAGTTCCCGTAACCGGGACCACGGGGTTCGGAAAATGTTCGGATCACAGCTGGATCCAAAATCAGTGAGCAATAGCATACAGAACGAGTCAGAATAGGCCAAAACTGTGAGTTTTGACGAGTTCCCCGTTACCGGACCCCGAGGTTCCGGAAACATTCGGATCACAGCGGGACCCAAAATCAGTGACTATTGGCATACAAAACTGGCCGAAATAGGCCAAAACTTCGAGTTTTGACGAGTACCCCATAACCGGACCCCGAGGTTCCCAAAACGTTCGGATCGCAGCCGGACCCAAAATCAGTGATGAATAGCATACAGAGCTAGCCTGAATAGACCAAAACTGTGAGTTTTGACGAGTTCCCCATAACCGGACCCCAAGGGTCCGGAAACGTTTGGATCACAGCGGGACCCAAAATCAGTGACTAATAGCATACAAAACTGGCTGGAATAGGCCAAAACTGCGAGTTTTTAGGAGTTCCCCGTAACCAGACCCCGGGGTTCCCGTAACATTCGGATCGCAGCAGGACCCAAAATCAGTGACTAATAGCATACAAAACTAGCCGGAGTAGGCAAAAACTTGGAGTTTTGACGACTTCCCCTAACCGGACCCCGGGGTTTCGAAAACGTTCGGATCACAGCGGGATCCAAAATCATTGAGCAATAGCATATAGAACGAGCCAGAATAGGCCAAAACTGCTAGTTTTGGCGAGTTCCCCATAAACGGACCCCGAGGTTCCGGAAACATACGGATCACAGCGGGACCCAAAATCAGTGACTAATAGCATACAAAACTGGCCGAAATAGGCCAAAACTGCGAGTTTTGACGAGTTCCCCATAACCGGACCCCGAGGTTCCAAAAACGTTCGGATCGCAGCAGGACCCAAAATCCGTGACGAATAGCATACAAAACTGGCCTGAATAGGCGAAAACTGCGAGTTTTGACGAGTTCCCCGTAACCGGACCCTAGGGTTCCCGAAGCGTTCAGATCACAACGGGACCCAAAATCAGTGACTAATAGCATAAAAAACTGGTCGGAATAGGCCAAAACTGCGAGTTTTGGCGAGTTCCCCGTAACCGGACCCCGTAGTTCCTAAAACGAACGGATCACAACGGGACCCAAAATCAGTGAGTAATAGCATACAAAATTGGCCGGAGTAGGCGAAAACTGTGAATTTTGACGAGTTCCCCGTAACCAGACCCCGGGGTTCCCAAAACTTTCGGATCGCAGCAGGACCCAAAATCAATGACTAATAGCATACAAAACTCGCCAGTAGAGGCCAAAATTGCGAGTTTTGACGAATTCCCCGTAACTGGACCCCGGGGTTCTCGAAGCGTTCAGAACACAGCGGGACCCAAAATCAGTGACTAATTGCATACAAAACTGGCTGGAGTAGGCAAAAACTAGGAGTTTTGACGAGTTCCCGTAACCGGGACCACGGGGTTCGGAAAATGTTCGGATCACAGCTGGATCCAAAATCAGTGAGCAATAGCATACAGAACGAGTCAGAATAGGCCAAAACTGTGAGTTTTGACGAGTTCCCCGTTACCGGACCCCGAGGTTCCGGAAACATTCGGATCACAGCGGGACCCAAAATCAGTGACTATTGGCATACAAAACTGGCCGAAATAGGCCAAAACTTCGAGTTTTGACGAGTACCCCATAACCGGACCCCGAGGTTCCCAAAACGTTCGGATCGCAGCCGGACCCAAAATCAGTGATGAATAGCATACAGAGCTAGCCTGAATAGACCAAAACTGTGAGTTTTGACGAGTTCCCCATAACCGGACCCCAAGGGTCCGGAAACGTTTGGATCACAGCGGGACCCAAAATCAGTGACTAATAGCATACAAAACTGGCTGGAATAGGCCAAAACTGCGAGTTTTTAGGAGTTCCCCGTAACCAGACCCCGGGGTTCCCGTAACATTCGGATCGCAGCAGGACCCAAAATCAGTGACTAATAGCATACAAAACTAGCCGGAGTAGGCAAAAACTTGGAGTTTTGACGACTTCCCCTAACCGGACCCCGGGGTTTCGAAAACGTTCGGATCACAGCGGGATCCAAAATCATTGAGCAATAGCATATAGAACGAGCCAGAATAGGCCAAAACTGCTAGTTTTGGCGAGTTCCCCATAAACGGACCCCGAGGTTCCGGAAACATACGGATCACAGCGGGACCCAAAATCAGTGACTAATAGCATACAAAACTGGCCGAAATAGGCCAAAACTGCGAGTTTTGACGAGTTCCCCATAACCGGACCCCGAGGTTCCAAAAACGTTCGGATCGCAGCAGGACCCAAAATCCGTGACGAATAGCATACGAAACTGGCCTGAATAGGTGAAAACTGCGAGTTTTGACGAGTTCCCCGTAACCGGACCCTAGGGTTCCCGAAGCATTCAGATCACAACGGGACCCAAAATCAGTGACTGCGAGTTTTGGCGAGTTCCCCGTAACAGGACCCCGTAGTTCCTAAAACGAACGGATCACAACGGGACCCAAAATCAGTGAGTAATAGCATACAAAATTGGCCGGAGTAGGCGAAAACTGTGAATTTTGATGAGTTCCCCGTAACCAGACCCCGGGGTTCCCAAAACTTTCGGATCGCAGCAGGACCCAAAATCAATGACTAATAGCATACAAAACTGGCCAGTAGAGGCCAAAATTGCGAGTTTGACGAATTCCCCGTAACCAGACCCCGGGGTTCCCGTAACATTCGGATCGCAGCAGGACCCAAAATCAGTGACTAATAGCATACAAAACTAGCCGGAGTAGGCAAAAACTTGGAGTTTTGACGAGTTCCCGTAACCGGACCCCGGGGTTTCGAAAACGTTCGGATCACAGCGGGATCCAAAATCATTGAGCAATAGCATATAGAACGAGCCAGAATAGGCCAAAACTGCTAGTTTTGGCGAGTTCCCCGTTACCGGACCCCGAGGTTTCGGAAACATTCGGATCACAGCGGGACCCAAAATCAGTGACTAATGGCATACAAAACTGGCCGAAATAGGCCAAAACTTCGAGTTTTGATGAGTACCCCATAACCGGACCCCGAGGTTCCCAAAACGTTCGGATCGCGGCCGGACCCAAAATCAGTGACGAATAGCATACAGAACTAGCCTGAATAGGCCAAAACTGTGAGTTTTGACGAGTTCCCCATAACTGGACCCCAAGGGTCCGGAAACGTTTGGATCACAGCGGGACCCAAAATCAGTGACTAATAGCATACAAAACTGGCTGGAATAGGCCAAAACTGCGAGTTTTTAGGAGTTCCCCGTAACCAGACCCCGGGGTTCCCAAAACGTTCGGATCGCAGCAGGACCCAAAATCAGTGACTAATAGCATACAAAACTAGCCGAAGTAGGCAAAAACTTGGAGTTTTGACGAGTTCCCGTAACCGGACCCCGGGGTTTCGAAAACGTTCGGATCACAGCGGGATCCAAAATCATTGAGCAATAGCATATAGAACGAGCCAGAATAGGCCAAAACTGCTAGTTTTGGCGAGTTCCCCATAAACGGACCCCGAGGTTCCGGAAACATACGGATCACAGCGGGACCCAAAATCAGTGACTAATAGCATACAAAACTGGCCGAAATAGGCCAAAACTGCGAGTTTTGACGAGTTCCCCATAACCGGACCCCGAGGTTCCAAAAACGTTCGGATCGCAGCAGGACCCAAAATCCGTGACGAATAGCATACAAAACTGGCCTGAATAGGTGAAAACTGCGAGTTTTGACGAGTTCCCCGTAACCGGACCCTAGGGTTCCCGAAGCGTTCAGATCACAACGGGACCCAAAATCAGTGACTAATAGCATAAAAAACTGGTCGGAATAGGCCAAAACTGCGAGTTTTGGCGAGTTCCCCGTAACCGGACCCCGTAGTTCCTAAAACGAACGGATCACAACGGGACCCAAAATCAGTGAGTAATAGCATACAAAATTGGCCGGAGTAGGCGAAAACTGTGAATTTTGACGAGTTCCCCTTAACCAGACCCCGGGGTTCCCAAAACTTTCGGATCGCAGCAGGACCCAAAATCAATGACTAATAGCATACAAAACTCGCCAGTAGAGGCCAAAATTGCGAGTTTTGACGAATTCCCCGTAACTGGACCCCGGGGTTCTCGAAGCGTTCAGAACACAGCGGGACCCAAAATCAGTGACTAATTGCATACAAAACTGGCTGGAGTAGGCAAAAACTAGGAGTTTTGACGAGTTCCCGTAACCGGGACCACGGGGTTCGGAAAATGTTCGGATCACAGCTGGATCCAAAATCAGTGAGCAATAGCATACAGAACGAGTCAGAATAGGCCAAAACTGTGAGTTTTGACGAGTTCCCCGTTACCGGACCCCGAGGTTCCGGAAACATTCGGATCACAGCGGGACCCAAAATCAGTGACTATTGGCATACAAAACTGGCCGAAATAGGCCAAAACTTCGAGTTTTGACGAGTACCCCATAACCGGACCCCGAGGTTCCCAAAACGTTCGGATCGCAGCCGGACCCAAAATCAGTGATGAATAGCATACAGAGCTAGCCTGAATAGACCAAAACTGTGAGTTTTGACGAGTTCCCCATAACCGGACCCCAAGGGTCCGGAAACGTTTGGATCACAGCGGGACCCAAAATCAGTGACTAATAGCATACAAAACTGGCTGGAATAGGCCAAAACTGCGAGTTTTTAGGAGTTCCCCGTAACCAGACCCCGGGGTTCCCGTAACATTCGGATCGCAGCAGGACCCAAAATCAGTGACTAATAGCATACAAAACTAGCCGGAGTAGGCAAAAACTTGGAGTTTTGACGACTTCCCCTAACCGGACCCCGGGGTTTCGAAAACGTTCGGATCACAGCGGGATCCAAAATCATTGAGCAATAGCATATAGAACGAGCCAGAATAGGCCAAAACTGCTAGTTTTGGCGAGTTCCCCATAAACGGACCCCGAGGTTCCGGAAACATACGGATCACAGCGGGACCCAAAATCAGTGACTAATAGCATACAAAACTGGCCGAAATAGGCCAAAACTGCGAGTTTTGACGAGTTCCCCATAACCGGACCCCGAGGTTCCAAAAACGTTCGGATCGCAGCAGGACCCAAAATCCGTGACGAATAGCATACAAAACTGGCCTGAATAGGCGAAAACTGCGAGTTTTGACGAGTTCCCCGTAACCGGACCCTAGGGTTCCCGAAGCGTTCAGATCACAACGGGACCCAAAATCAGTGACTAATAGCATAAAAAACTGGTCGGAGTAGGCGAAAACTGTGAATTTTGACGAGTTCCCCGTAACCAGACCCCGGGGTTCCCAAAACTTTCGGATCGCAGCAGGACCCAAAATCAATGACTAATAGCATACAAAACTCGCCAGTAGAGGCCAAAATTGCGAGTTTTGACGAATTCCCCGTAACTGGACCCCGGGGTTCTCGAAGCGTTCAGAACACAGCGGGACCCAAAATCAGTGACTAATTGCATACAAAACTGGCTGGAGTAGGCAAAAACTAGGAGTTTTGACGAGTTCCCGTAACCGGGACCACGGGGTTCGGAAAATGTTCGGATCACAGCTGGATCCAAAATCAGTGAGCAATAGCATACAGAACGAGTCAGAATAGGCCAAAACTGTGAGTTTTGACGAGTTCCCCGTTACCGGACCCCGAGGTTCCGGAAACATTCGGATCACAGCGGGACCCAAAATCAGTGACTATTGGCATACAAAACTGGCCGAAATAGGCCAAAACTTCGAGTTTTGACGAGTACCCCATAACCGGACCCCGAGGTTCCCAAAACGTTCGGATCGCAGCCGGACCCAAAATCAGTGATGAATAGCATACAGAGCTAGCCTGAATAGACCAAAACTGTGAGTTTTGACGAGTTCCCCATAACCGGACCCCAAGGGTCCGGAAACGTTTGGATCACAGCGGGACCCAAAATCAGTGACTAATAGCATACAAAACTGGCTGGAATAGGCCAAAACTGCGAGTTTTTAGGAGTTCTCCGTAACCAGACCCCGGGGTTCCCGTAACATTCGGATCGCAGCAGGACCCAAAATCAGTGACTAATAGCATACAAAACTAGCCGGAGTAGGCAAAAACTTGGAGTTTTGACGACTTCCCCTAACCGGACCCCGGGGTTTCGAAAACGTTCGGATCACAGCGGGATCCAAAATCATTGAGCAATAGCATATAGAACGAGCCAGAATAGGCCAAAACTGCTAGTTTTGGCGAGTTCCCCATAAACGGACCCCGAGGTTCCGGAAACATACGGATCACAGCGGGACCCAAAATCAGTGACTAATAGCATACAAAACTGGCCGAAATAGGCCAAAACTGCGAGTTTTGACGAGTTCCCCATAACCGGACCCCGAGGTTCCAAAAACGTTCGGATCGCAGCAGGACCCAAAATCCGTGACGAATAGCATACAAAACTGGCCTGAATAGGCGAAAACTGCGAGTTATGGGGAGTTCCCCGTAACCGGACCCTAGGGTTCCCGAAGCGTTCAGATCACAACGGGACCCAAAATCAGTGACTAATAGCATAAAAAACTGGTCGGAATAGGCCAAAACTGCGAGTTTTGGCGAGTTCCCCGTAACCGGACCCCGTAGTTCCTAAAACGAACGGATCACAACGGGACCCAAAATAAGTGAGTAATAGCATACAAAATTGGCCGGAGTAGGCGAAAACTGTGAATTTTGACGAGTTCCCCGTAACCAGACCCCGGGGTTCCCAAAACTTTCCGATCGCAGCAGGACCCAAAATCAATGACTAATAGCATACAAAACTGGCCAGTAGAGGCCAAAATTGCGAGTTTTGACGAATTCCCCGTAACTGGACCCCGGGGTTCTCGAAGCGTTCAGAACACAGCGGGACCCAAAATCAGTGACTAATTGCATACAAAACTGGCTGGATTAGGCAAAAACTAGGAGTTTTGACGAGTTCCCGTAACCGGGACCACGGGGTTCGGAAAATGTTCGGATCACAGCTGGATCCAAAATCAGTGAGCAATAGCATACAGAACGAGTCAGAATAGGCCAAAACTGTGAGTTTTGACGAGTTCCCCGTTACCGGACCCCGAGGTTCCGGAAACATTCGGATCACAGCGGGACCCAAAATCAGTGACTATTGGCATACAAAACTGGCCGAAATAGGCCAAAACTTCGAGTTTTGACGAGTACCCCATAACCGGACCCCGAGGTTCCCAAAACGTTCGGATCGCAGCCGGACCCAAAATCAGTGATGAATAGCATACAGAGCTAGCCTGAATAGACCAAAACTGTGAGTTTTGACGAGTTCCCCATAACCGGACCCCAAGGGTCCGGAAACGTTTGGATCACAGCGGGACCCAAAATCAGTGACTAATAGCATACAAAACTGGCTGGAATAGGCCAAAACTGCGAGTTTTTAGGAGTTCCCCGTAACCAGACCCCGGGGTTCCCGTAACATTCGGATCGCAGCAGGACCCAAAATCAGTGACTAATAGCATACAAAACTAGCCGGAGTAGGCAAAAACTTGGAGTTTTGACGACTTCCCCTAACCGGACCCCGGGGTTTCGAAAACGTTCGGATCACAGCGGGATCCAAAATCATTGAGCAATAGCATATAGAACGAGCCAGAATAGGCCAAAACTGCTAGTTTTGGCGAGTTCCCCATAAACGGACCCCGAGGTTCCGGAAACATACGGATCACAGCGGGACCCAAAATCAGTGACTAATAGCATACAAAACTGGCCGAAATAGGCCAAAACTGCGAGTTTTGACGAGTTCCCCATAACCGGACCCCGAGGTTCCAAAAACGTACGGATCGCAGCAGGACCCAAAATCCGTGACGAATAGCATACAAAACTGGCCTGAATAGGCGAAAACTGCGAGTTTTGACGAGTTCCCCGTAACCGGACCCTAGGGTTCCCGAAGCGTTCAGATCACAACGGGACCCAAAATCAGTGACTAATAGCATAAAAAATGGTCGGAATAGGCCAAATCTGCGAGTTTTGGCGTGTTCCCCGTAACCGGACCCCGTAGTTCCTAAAACGAACGGATCACAACGGGACCCAAAATAAGTGAGTAATAGCATACAAAATTGGCCGGAGTAGGCGAAAACTGTGAATTTTGACGAGTTCCCCGTAACCAGACCCCGGGGTTCCCAAAACTTTCCGATCGCAGCAGGACCCAAAATCAATGACTAATAGCATACAAAACTGGCCAGTAGAGGCCAAAATTGCGAGTTTTGACGAATTCCCCGTAACTGGACCCCGGGGTTCTCGAAGCGTTCAGAACACAGCGGGACCCAAAATCAGTGACTAATTGCATACAAAACTGGCTGGAGTAGGCAAAAACTAGGAGTTTTGACGAGTTCCCGTAACCGGGACCACGGGGTTCGGAAAATGTTCGGATCACAGCTGGATCCAAAATCAGTGAGCAATAGCATACAGAACGAGTCAGAATAGGCCAAAACTGTGAGTTTTGACGAGTTCCCCGTTACCGGACCCCGAGGTTCCGGAAACATTCGGATCACAGCAGGACCCAAAATCAGTGACTATTGGCATACAAAACTGGCCGAAATAGGCCAAAACATCGAGTTTTGACGAGTACCCCATAACCGGACCCCGAGGTTCCCAAAACGTTCGGATCGCAGCCGGACCCAAAATCAGTGATGAATAGCATACAGAGCTAGCCTGAATAGACCAAAACTGTGAGTTTTGACGAGTTCCCCATAACCGGACCCCAAGGGTCCGGAAACGTTTGGATCACAGCGGGACCCAAAATCAGTGACTAATAGCATACAAAACTGGCTGGAATAGGCCAAAACTGCGAGTTTTTAGGAGTTCCCCGTAACCAGACCCCGGGGTTCCCGTAACATTCGGATCACAGCGGGAACCAAAATCAGTGACTAATAGCATACAAAACTAGCCGGAGTAGGCAAAAACTGGGAGTTTTGATGAGGTCCCGTAACCGGACCCCGGGGATCCGAAAACGTTCGGATCACAGCGGGATCCAAAATCATTGAGCAATAGCATACAGAACGAGCCAGAATAGGCCTAAACTACTAGTTTTAATGAGTTCCCCGTAACCGGACCCCGAGGTCCGGAAACATTCGGATCACAGCGGGACCCAAAATCAGTGTCTAATAGCATACAAAACTGGCCGAAATAGGCCAAAACTGCGACTTTTGACAAGTTCCCCATAACCGGACCCTGAGGTTTCCAAAACGTTCGGATCGCAGCAGGACCCAAAATCCGTGACGAATAGCATACAAAACTGGCGTGAATAGGTGAAAACTGCGAGTTTTGACGAGTTCCCCATAACCGGACCCTAGGGTTCCCGAAGCGTTCAAATCACAACGGGACCCAAAATCAGTGACTAATAGCATACAAAACTGGTCGGAATAGGCCAAAACTGCGAGTTTTCGCGAGTTCCCCGTAACCGGACCACGTAGTTCCTTAAACGTCCGGAACACAACGGGACCCAAAATCAGTTAGTAATAGCATACAAAATTGGCAGGAGTAGGCGAAAACTGCGAGTTTTGACGAGTTCCCGTAATCGGACCAAGGGGTTCGATCCCGAAACGTTCGGATCACAGCGGGACCCAAAATAAGTGACTAATAGCATACAAAACGGGCCGGAGTAGGCAAAAACTGGGAGTTTTGACGAGTTCCCATAACCATTCCCCGGGGTTCCGAAAACGTTCGGATCACAGCGGGATCCAAAATCATTGGGCAATAGCATACATAACGAGCCAGAATAGGCCGAAACTGCTAGTTTTGACGAGTTCCCCGTAACCGGACCCCGAGGTTCCGGAAACATTCGGATCACAGCGGGACCCAAAATCAGTGACTAATAGCATACAAAACTGGCTGGACTAGGCCAAAACTGCGAGTTTTGATGAGTTCCCCTAACCAGGCCCAGGGGTTCCCAAAACGTTCGGATCACAGCGGGATCCAAAATCAGTGAGCAGTAGCATGCATAACTAGCCACAATAGGCCAAAACTGCGAGTTTTGACGAGTTCGCTGTAACCGGACCCCGATGATTTCGGAAACATCCGGATCACAGCGGGACCCAAAATCAGTGACTAAGTGCATAGAAAACATGCCGAAATAAGCCAAAACTGTGAGTTTTGACGAGTTCTGCGTAACTGGACCCCGGGGTTCCCAAAATGTTTGGATTGCATGAGGACCCAAAATAAGTGACTAATAGCATACAAACGTGTCCAAAACAGGCCAAAACTGCGAGTTTTCACCAGTTCCCCGTAACTAGACCTCGGGGTTCCTGAAACGTTCGGATCGCAGCGGGATCCAAAATCAGTGAGGAATAGCATACAGAACTAGCCAAAATATGCCAAAACTGCGAGTTTTGACGAGTTCCCCATAACCGGACCTCGAGGGTCCGGAAACGTTTGGATCACAGCGGGACCCAAAATCAGTGAGTAATAGCATACAAAACTGGCTGGAATAGACCAAAACTACGAGTTTTTACGAGTTCCCCGTAACCAGACCCCGGGGTTCCCAAAACGTTCGGATCGCAGCAGGACCCAAAATCAGTGACTAATAGCATACAAAACTGGCCAATATAGGCCAAAACTGCGAGTTTTGATAAATTCCCCGTAACCGGACCCAAGGGTTCTCGAAGCATTCAGATCACAGCGGGAACCAAAATCAGTGACTAATAGCATACAAAACTAGCCGGAGTAGGCAAAAACTGGGAGTTTTGATGAGGTCCCGTAACCGGACCCCGGGGATCCGAAAACGTTCGGATCACAGCGGGATCCAAAATCATTGAGCAATAGCATACAGAACGAGCCAGAATAGGCCTAAACTACTAGTTTTAATGAGTTCCCCGTAACCGGACCCCGAGGTCCGGAAACATTCGGATCACAGCGGGACCCAAAATCAGTGACTAATAGCATACAAAACTGGCCGAAATAGGCCAAAACTGCGACTTTTGACAAGTTCCCCATAACCGGACCCTGAGGTTTCCAAAACGTTCGGATCGCAGCAGGACCCAAAATCCGTGACGAATAGCATACAAAACTGGCGTGAATAGGTGAAAACTGCGAGTTTTGACGAGTTCCCCATAACCGGACCCTAGGGTTCCCGAAGCGTTCAAACCACAACGGGACCCAAAATCAGTGACTAATAGCATACAAAACTGGTCGGAATAGGCCAAAACTGCGAGTTTTCGCGAGTTCCCCGTAACCGGACCACGTAGTTCCTTAAACGTCCGGAACACAACGGGACCCAAAATCAGTTAGTAATAGCATACAAAATTGGCAGGAGTAGGCGAAAACTGCGAGTTTTGACGAGTTCCCGTAATCGGACCAAGGGGTTCGATCCCGAAACGTTCGGATCACAGCGGGACCCAAAATAAGTGACTAATAGCATACAAAACGGGCCGGAGTAGGCAAAAACTGGGAGTTTTGACGAGTTCCCATAACCATTCCCCGGGGTTCCGAAAACGTTCGGATCACAGCGGGATCCAAAATCATTGGGCAATAGCATACATAACGAGCCAGAATAGGCCGAAACTGCTAGTTTTGACGAGTTCCCCGTAACCGGACCCCGAGGTTCCGGAAACATTCGGATCACAGCGGGACCCAAAATCAGTGACTAATAGCATACAAAACTGGCTGGACTAGGCCAAAACTACGAGTTTTGATGAGTTCCCCTAACCGGACCCAGGGGTTCCCAAAACGTTCGGATCGCAGCGGGATCCAAAATCAGTGAGCAATAGCATGCAGAACTAGCCAGAATAGGCCAAAACTGCGAGTTTTGACGAGTTCGCTGTAACCGGACCCCGATGATTTCGGAAACATCCGGATCACAGCGGGACCCAAAATCAGTGACTAAGTGCATAGAAAACATGCCGAAATAAGCCAAAACTGTGAGTTTTGACGAGTTCTGCGTAACTGGACCCCGGGGTTCCCAAAATGTTTGGATTGCATGAGGACCCAAAATAAGTGACTAATAGCATACAAACGTGTCCAAAACAGGCCAAAACTGCGAGTTTTGACCAGTTCCCCGTAACTAGACCTCGGGGTTCCTGAAATGTTCGGATCGCAGCGGGATCCAAAATCAGTGAGGAATAGCATACAGAACTAGCCAAAATATGCCAAAACTGCGAGTTTTGACGAGTTCCCCATAACCGGACCTCGAGGGTCCGGAAACGTTTGGATCACAGCGGGACCCAAAATCAGTGAGTAATAGCATACAAAACTGGCTGGAATAGACCAAAACTACGAGTTTTTACGAGTTCCCCGTAACCAGACCCCGGGGTTCCCAAAACGTTCGGATCGCAGCAGGACCCAAAATCAGTGACTAATAGCATACAAAACTGGCCAATATAGGCCAAAACTGCGAGTTTTGACAAATTCCCCGTAACCGGACCCAAGGGTTCTCGAAGCATTCAGATCACAGCGGGAACCAAAATCAGTGACTAATAGCATACAAAACTAGCCGGAGTAGGCAAAAACTGGGAGTTTTGATGAGGTCCCGTAACCGGACCCCGGGGATCCGAAAACGTTCGGATCACAGCGGGATCCAAAATCATTGAGCAATAGCATACAGAACGAGCCAGAATAGGCCTAAACTACTAGTTTTAATGAGTTCCCCGTAACCGGACCCCGAGGTCCGGAAACATTCGGATCACAGCGGGACCCAAAATCAGTGACTAATAGCATACAAAACTGGCCGAAATAGGCCAAAACTGCGAGTTTTGACAAGTTCCCCATAACCGGACCCTGAGGTTTCCAAAACGTTCGGATCGCAGCACGACCCAAAATCCGTGACGAATAGCATACAAAACTGGCGTGAATAGGTGAAAACTGCGAGTTTTGACGAGTTCCCCATAACCGGACCCTAGGGTTCCCGAAGCGTTCAAATCACAACGGGACCCAAAATCAGTGACTAATAGCATACAAAACTGGTCGGAATAGGCCAAAACTGCGAGTTTTCGCGAGTTCCCCGTAACCGGACCACGTAGTTCCTTAAACGTCCGGAACACAACGGGACCCAAAATCAGTTAGTAATAGCATACAAAATTGGCAGGAGTAGGCGAAAACTGCGAGTTTTGACGAGTTCCCGTAATCGGACCAAGGGGTTCGATCCCGAAACGTTCGGATCACAGCGGGACCCAAAATAAGTGACTAATAGCATACAAAACGGGCCGGAGTAGGCAAAAACTGGGAGTTTTGACGAGTTCCCGTAACCATTCCCCGGGGTTCCGAAAACGTTCGGATCACAGCGGGATCCAAAATCATTGGGCAATAGCATACATAACGAGCCAGAATAGGCCGAAACTGCTAGTTTTGACGAGTTCCCCGTAACCGGACCCCGAGGTTCCGGAAACATTCGGATCACAGCGGGACCCAAAATCAGTGACTAATAGCATACAAAACTGGCTGGACTAGGCCAAAACTACGAGTTTTGATGAGTTCCCCTAACCGGACCCAGGGGTTCCCAAAACGTTCGGATCGCAGCGGGATCCAAAATCAGTGAGCAATAGCATGCAGAACTAGCCAGAATAGGCCAAAACTGCGAGTTTTGACGAGTTCGCTGTAACCGGACCCCGATGATTTCGGAAACATCCGGATCACAGCGGGACCCAAAATCAGTGACTAAGTGCATAGAAAACATGCCGAAATAAGCCAAAACTGTGAGTTTTGACGAGTTCTGCGTAACTGGACCCCGGGGTTCCCAAAATGTTTGGATTGCATGAGGACCCAAAATAAGTGACTAATAGCATACAAACGTGTCCAAAACAGGCCAAAACTGCGAGTTTTGACCAGTTCCCCGTAACTAGACCTCGGGGTTCCTGAAACGTTCGGATCGCAGCGGGATCCAAAATCAGTGAGGAATAGCATACAGAACTAGCCAAAATATGCCAAAACTGCGAGTTTTGACGAGTTCCCCATAACCGGACCTCGAGGGTCCGGAAACGTTTGGATCACAGCGGGACCCAAAATCAGTGAGTAATAGCATACAAAACTGGCTGGAATTGACCAAAACTACGAGTTTTTACGAGTTCCCCGTAACCAGACCCCGGGGTTCCCAAAACGTTCGGATCGCAGCAGGACCCAAAATCAGTGACTAATAGCATACAAAACTGGCCAATATAGGCCAAAACTGCGAGTTTTGACGAGTTCCCGTAATCGGACCAAGGGGTTCGATCCCGAAACGTTCGGATCACAGCGGGACCCAAAATAAGTGACTAATAGCATACAAAACGGGCCGGAGTAGGCAAAAACTGGGAGTTTTGACGAGTTCCCGTAACCATTCCCCGGGGTTCCGAAAACGTTCGGATCACAGCGGGATCCAAAATCATTGGGCAATAGCATACATAACGAGCCAGAATAGGCCGAAACTGCTCGTTTTGACGAGTTCCCCGTAACCGGACCCCGAGGTTCCGGAAACATTCGGATCACAGCGGGACCCAAAATCAGTGACTAATAGCATACAAAACTGGCTGGACTAGGCCAAAACTGCGAGTTTTGATGAGTTCCCCTAACCAGACCCAGGGGTTCCCAAAACGTTCGGATCGCAGCGGGATCCAAAATCAGTGAGCAATAGCATGCAGAACTAGCCAGAATAGGCCAAAACTGCGAGTTTTGACGAGTTCGCTGTAACCGGACCCCGATGATTTCGGAAACATCCGGATCACAGCGGGACCCAAAA
This sequence comes from Hordeum vulgare subsp. vulgare, assembly GCF_904849725.1. NCBI lineage: Eukaryota > Viridiplantae > Streptophyta > Magnoliopsida > Poales > Poaceae > Hordeum > Hordeum vulgare. Next base: position 507,283 of record NW_025422487.1, read on the forward strand.
TCAGTGACTAAGTGCATAGAAAACATGCCGAAATAAGCCAAAACTGTGAGTTTTGACGAGTTCTGCGTAACTGGACCCCGGGGTTCCCAAAATGTTTGGATTGCATGAGGACCCAAAATAAGTGACTAATAGCATACAAACGTGTCCAAAACAGGCCAAAACTGCGAGTTTTGACCAGTTCCCCGTAACTAGACCTCGGGGTTCCTAAAACGTTCGGATCGCAGCGGGATCCAAAATCAGTGAGGAATAGCATACAGAACTAGCCAAAATATGCCAAAACTGCGAGTTTTGACGAGTTCCCCATAACCGGACCTCGAGGGTCCGGAAACGTTTGGATCACAGCGGGACCCAAAATCAGTGAGTAATAGCATACAAAACTGGCCGGAATAGACCAAAACTACGAGTTTTTACGAGTTCCCCGTAACCAGACCCCGGGGTTCCCAAAACGTTCGGATCGCAGCAGGACCCAAAATCAGTGACTAATAGCATACAAAACTGGCCAATATAGGCCAAAACTGCGAGTTTTGACAAATTCCCCGTAACCGGACCCAAGGGTTCTCGAAGCATTCAGATCACAGCGGGAACCAAAATCAGTGACTAATAGCATACAAAACTAGCCGGAGTAGGCAAAAACTGGGAGTTTTGATGAGGTCCCGTAACCGGACACCGGGGTTCCGAAAACGTTCGGATCACAGCGGGATCCAAAATCATTGAGCAATAGCATACAGAACGAGCCAGAATAGGCCTAAACTGCTAGTTTTGATGAGTTCCCCGTAACCGGACCCCGAGGTTCCGGAAACATTCGGATCACAGCGGACCCAAAATCAGTGACTAATAGCATACAAAACTGGCCGAAATAGGCCAAAACTGCGAGTTTTGACAAGTTCCCCATAACCGGACCCTGAGGTTCCCAAAACGTTCGGATCGCAGCAGGACCCAAAATCCGTGACGAATAGCATACAAAACTGGCGTGAATAGGTGAAAACTGCGAGTTTTGACGAGTTCCCCGTAACCGGACCCTAGGGTTCCCGAAGCGTTCAAATCACAACGGGACCCAAAATCAGTGACTAATAGCATACAAACCTGGTCGGAATAGGCCAAAACTGCGAGTTTTCGCGAGTTCCCCGTAACCGGACCACGTAGTTCCTTAAACGTCCGGAACACAACGGGACCCAAAATCAGTTAGTAATAGCATACAAAATTGGCAGGAGTAGGCGAAAACTGCGAGTTTTGACGAGTTCCCGTAATCGGACCAAGGGGTTCGATCCCGAAACATTCGGATCACAGCGGGACCCAAAATAAGTGACTAATAGCATACAAAACGGGCCGAAGTAGGCAAAAACTGGGAGTTTTGACGAGTTCCCGTAACCGTCCCCCGGGGTTCCGAAAACGTTTGGATCACAGCGGGATCCAGAATCATTGAGCAATAGCATACAGAACGAGCCAGAATAGGCCGAAACTACTAGTTTTGACGAGTTCCCCGTAACCGGACCCCGAGGTTCCGGAAACATTCGGATCACAGCGGGACCCAAAATCAGTGACTAATAGCATACAAAACTGGCTGGACTAGGCCAAAACTGCGAGTTTTGATGAGTTCCCCTAACCGGACCCAGGGGTTCCCAAAACGTTCGGATCGCAGCGGGATCCAAAATCAGTGAGCAATAGCATGCAGAACTAGCCAGAATAGGCCAAAACTGCGAGTTTTGACGAGTTCGCTGTAACCGGACCCCGATGATTTCGGAAACATCCGGATCACAGCGGGACCCAAAATCAGTGACTAAGTGCATAGAAAACATGCCGAAATAAGCCAAAACTGTGAGTTTTGACGAGTTCTGCGTAACTGGACCCCGGGGTTCCCAAAATGTTTGGATTGCATGAGGACCCAAAATAAGTGACTAATAGCATATAAACGTGTCCAAAACAGGCCAAAACTGCGAGTTTTGACCAGTTCCCCGTAACTAGACCTCGGGGTTCCTGAAACGTTCGGATCGCAGCGGGATCCAAAATCAGTGAGGAATAGCATACAGAACTAGCCAAAATATGCCAAAACTGCGAGTTTTGACGAGTTCCCCATAACCGGATCTCGAGGGTCCGGAAACGTTTGGATCACAGCGGGACCCAAAACCAGTGAGTAATAGCATACAAAACTGGCTGGAATAGACCAAAACTACGAGTTTTTACGAGTTCCCCGTAACCAGACCCCGGGGTTCCCAAGACGTTCGGATCGCAGCAGGACCCAAAATCAGTGACTAATAGCATACAAAACTGGCCAATATAGGCCAAAACTGCGAGTTTTGACAAATTCCCCGTAACCGGACCCAAGGGTTCTCGAAGCGTTCAGATCACAGCGGGAACCAAAATCAGTGACTAATAGCACACAAAACTAGCCGGAGTAGGCAAAAACTGGGAGTTTTGATGAGGTCCCGTAACCGGACCCCGGGGTTCCGAAAACGTTCGGATCACAGCAGGAACCAAAATCATTGAGCAATAGCATACAGAACGAGCCAGAATAGGCCTAAACTGCTAGTTTTGATGAGTTCCCCGTAACCGGACCCCGAGGTTCCGGAAACATTCGGATCACAGCGGGACCCAAAATCAGTGACTAATAGCATACAAAACTGGCCGAAATAGGCCAAAACTGCGAGTTTTGACAAGTTCCCCATAACCGGACCCTGAGGTTCCCAAAACGTTCGGATCGCAGCAGGACCCGAAATCCGTGACGAATAGCATACAAAACTGGCGTGAATAGGTGAAAACTGCGAGTTTTGACGAGTTCCCCGTAACCGGACCCTAGGGTTCCCGAAGCGTTCAAATCACAACGGGACCCAAAATCAGTGACTAATAGCATACAAACCTGGTCGGAATAGGCCAAAACTGCGAGTTTTCGCGAGTTCCCCGTAACCGGACCACGTAGTTCCTTAAACGTCCGGAACACAACGGGACCCAAAATCAGTTAGTAATAGCATACAAAATTGGCAGGAGTAGGCGAAAACTGCGAGTTTTGACGAGTTCCCGTAATCGGACCAAGGGGTTCGATCCCGAAACATTCGGATCACAGCGGGACCCAAAATAAGTGACTAATAGCATACAAAACGGGCCGAAGTAGGCAAAAACTGGGAGTTTTGACGAGTTCCCGTAACCGTCCCCCGGGGTTCCGAAAACGTTTGGATCACAGCGGGATCCAGAATCATTGAGCAATAGCATACAGAACGAGCCAGAATAGGCCGAAACTGCTAGTTTTGACGAGTTCCCCGTAACCGGACCCCGAGGTTCCGGAAACATTCGGATCACAGCGGGACCCAAAATCAGTGACTAATAGCATACAAAACTGGCTGGACTAGGCCAAAACTGCGAGTTTTGATGAGTTCCCCTAACCGGACCCAGGGGTTCCCAAAACGTTCGGATCGCAGCGGGATCCAAAATCAGTGAGCAATAGCATGCAGAACTAGCCAGAATAGGCCAAAACTGCGAGTTTTGACGAGTTCGCTGTAACCGGACCCCGATGATTTCGGAAACATCCGGATCACAGCGGGACCCAAAATCAGTGACTAAGTGCATAGAAAACATGCCGAAATAAGCCAAAACTGTGAGTTTTGACGAGTTCTGCGTAACTGGACCCCGGGGTTCCCAAAATGTTTGGATTGCATGAGGACCCAAAATAAGTGACTAATAGCATATAAACGTGTCCAAAACAGGCCAAAACTGCGAGTTTTGACCAGTTCCCCGTAACTAGACCTCGGGGTTCCTGAAACGTTCGGATCGCAGCGGGATCCAAAATCAGTGAGGAATAGCATACAGAACTAGCCAAAATATGCCAAAACTGCGAGTTTTGACGAGTTCCCCATAACCGGATCTCGAGGGTCCGGAAACGTTTGGATCACAGCGGGACCCAAAACCAGTGAGTAATAGCATACAAAACTGGCTGGAATAGACCAAAACTACGAGTTTTTACGAGTTCCCCGTAACCAGACCCCGGGGTTCCCAAGACGTTCGGATCGCAGCAGGACCCAAAATCAGTGACTAATAGCATACAAAACTGGCCAATATAGGCCAAAACTGCGAGTTTTGACAAATTCCCCGTAACCGGACCCAAGGGTTCTCGAAGCGTTCACATCACAGCGGGAACCAAAATCAGTGACTAATAGCACACAAAACTAGCCGGAGTAGGCAAAAACTGGGAGTTTTGATGAGGTCCCGTAACCGGACCCCGGGGTTCCGAAAACGTTCGGATCACAGCAGGAACCAAAATCATTGAGCAATAGCATACAGAACGAGCCAGAATAGGCCTAAACTGCTAGTTTTGATGAGTTCCCCGTAACCGGACCCCGAGGTTCCGGAAACATTCGGATCACAGCGGGACCCAAAATCAGTGAATAATAGCATACAAAACTGGCCGAAATAGGCCAAAACTGCGAGTTTTGACAAGTTCCCCATAACCGGACCCTGAGGTTCCCAAAACGTTCGGATCGCAGCAGGACCCAAAATCCGTGACGAATAGCATACAAAACTGGCGTGAATAGGTGAAAACTGCGAGTTTTGACGTGTTCCCCGTAACCGGACCCTAGGGTTCCCGAAGCGTTCAAATCACAACGGGACCTAAAATCCGTGACTAATAGCATACAAAACTGGTCGGAATAGGCCAAAACTGCGAGTTTTCGCGAGTTCCCCGTAACCGGACCACGTAGTTCCTTAAACGTCCGGAACATAACGGGACCCAAAATCAGTTAGTAATAGCATACAAAATTGGCAGGAGTAGGCGAAAACTGCGAGTTTTGACGAGTTCCCGTAATCGGACCAAGGGGTTCGATCCCGAAACGTTCGGATCACAGCGGGACCCAAAATAAGTGACTAATAGCATACAAAACGGGCCGGAGTAGGCCAAAACTGGGAGTTTTGACGAGTTCCCGTAACCGTCCCCCGGGGTTCCGAAAACGTTCGGATCACAGCGGGATCCAAAATCATTGAGCAATAGCATACAGAACGAGCCAGAATAGGCCGAAACTGCTAGTTTTGACGAGTTCCCCGTAACCGGACCCCGAGGTTCCGGAAACATTCGGATCACAGCGGGACCCAAAATCAGTGACTAATAGCATACAAAACTGGCTGGACTAGGCCAAAACTGCGAGTTTTGATGAGTTCCCCTAACCAGGCCCAGGGGTTCCCAAAACGTTCGGATCACAGCGGGATCCAAAATCAGTGAGCAATAGCATGCATAACTAGCCAGAATAGGCCAAAACTGCGAGTTTTGACGAGTTCGCTGTAACCGGACCCCGATGATTTCGGAAACATCCGGATCACAGCGGGACCCAAAATCAGTGACTAAGTGCATAGAAAACATGCCGAAATAAGCCAAAACAGTGAGTTTTGACGAGTTCTGCGTAACTGGACCCCGGGGTTCCCAAAATGTTTGGATTGCATGAGGACCCAAAATAATTGACTAATAGCATATAAACGTGTCCAAAACAGGCCAAAACTGTGAGTTTTGACCAGTTCCCCGTAACTAGACCTCGGGGTTCCCAAAACGTTCGGATCGCAGCGGGATCCAAAATCAGTGAGGAATAGCATACAGAACTAGCCAAAATATGCCAAAACTGTGAGTTTTGACGAGTTCCCCATGACCGGACCTCGAGGGTCCGGAAACGTTTGGATCACAGCGGGACCCAAAATCAGTGAGTAATAGCATACAAAACTGGCTGGAATAGACCAAAACTACGAGTTTTTACGAGTTCCCCGTAACCAGACCCCGGGGTTCCCAAGACGTTCGGATCGCAGCAGGACCCAAAATCAGTGACTAATAGCATACAAAACTGGCCAATATAGGCCAAAACTGCGAGTTTTGACAAATTCCCCGTAACCGGACCCAAGGGTTCTCGAAGCGTTCAGATCACAGCGGGAACCAAAATCAGTGACTAATAGCACACAAAACTAGCCGGAGTAGGCAAAAACTGGGAGTTTTGATGAGGTCCCGTAACCGGACCCCGGGGTTCCGAAAACGTTCGGATCACAGCAGGAACCAAAATCATTGAGCAATAGCATACAGAACGAGCCAGAATAGGCCTAAACTGCTAGTTTTGATGACTTCCCCGTAACCGGACCCCGAGGTTCCGGAAACATTCGGATCACAGCGGGACCCAAAATCAGTGACTAATAGCATACAAAACTGGCCGAAATAGGCCAAAACTGCGAGTTTTGACAAGTTCCCCATAACCGGACCCTGAGGTTCCCAAAACGTTCGGATCGCAGCAGGACCCAAAATCCGTGACGAATAGCATACAAAACTGGCGTGAATAGGTGAAAACTGCGAGTTTTGACGAGTTCCCCGTAACCGGGCCCTAGGGTTCCCGAAGCGTTCAAATCACAACGGGACCCAAAATCAGTGACTAATAGCATACAAAACTGGTCGGAATAGGCCAAAACTGCGAGTTTTCGCGAGTTCCCCGTAACCGGACCACGTAGTTCCTTAAACGTCCGTACATAACGGGACCCAAAATCAGTTAGTAATAGCATACAAAATTGGCAGGAGTAGGCGAAAACTGCGAGTTTTGACGAGTTCCCGTAATCGGACCAAGGGGTTTCGATCCCGAAACGTTCGGATCACAGCGGGACCCAAAATAAGTGACTAATAGCATACAAAACGGGCCGGAGTAGGCAAAAACTGGGAGTTTTGACGAGTTCCCGTAACCGTCCCCCGGGGTTCCGAAAACGTTCGGATCACAGCGGGATCCAAAATCATTGAGCAATAGCATACAGAACGAGCCAGAATAGGCCGAAACTGCTAGTTTTGACGAGTTCCCCGTAACCGGACCCCGAGGTTCCGGAAACATTCGGATCACAGCGGGACCCAAAATCAGTGACTAATAGCATACAAAACTGGCTGGACTAGGCCAAAACTGCGAGTTTTGATGAGTTCCCCTAACCGGGCCCAGGGGTTCCCAAAACGTTCGGATCACAGCGGGATCCAAAATCAGTGAGCAATAGCATGCAGAACTAGCCAGAATAGGCCAAAACTGCGAGTTTTGACGAGTTCGCTGTAACCGGACCCCGATGATTTCGGAAACATCCGGATCACAGCGGGACCCAAAATCAGTGACTAAGTGCATAGAAAACATGCCGAAATAAGCCAAAACTGTGAGTTTTGACGAGTTCTGCGTAACTGGACCCCGGGGTTCCCAAAATGTTTGGATTGCATGAGGACCCAAAATAATTGACTAATAGCATATAAACGTGTCCAAAACAGGCCAAAACTGCGAGTTTTGACCAGTTCCCCGTAACTAGACCTCGGGGTTCCCAAAATGTTCGGATCGCAGCGGGATCCAAAATCAGTGAGGAATAGCATACAGAACTAGCCAAAATATGCCAAAACTGCGAGTTTTGACGAGTTCCCCATGACCGGACCTCGAGGGTCTGGAAACGTTTGGATCACAGCGGGACCCAAAATCAGTGAGTAATAGCATACAAAACTGGCTGGAATAGACCAAAACTACGAGTTTTTACGAGTTCCCCGTAACCAGACCCCGGGGTTCCCAAGACGTTCGGATCGCAGCAGGACCCAAAATCAGTGACTAATAGCATACAAAACTGGCCAATATAGGCCAAAACTGCGAGTTTTGACAAATTCCCCGTAACCGGACCCAAGGGTTCTCGAAGCCTTCAGATCACAGCGGGAACCAAAATCAGTGACTAATAGCATACAAAACTAGCCGGAGTATGCAAAAACTGGGAGTTTTGATGAGGTCCCGTAACCGGACCCCGGGGTTCCGAAAACGTTCGGATCACAGCAGGAACCAAAATCATTGAGCAATAGCATACAGAACGAGCCAGAATAGGCCTAAACTGCTAGTTTTGATGAGTACCCCCGTAACCGGACCCCGAGGTTCCGGAAACATTCGGATCACAGCGGGACCCAAAATCAGTGACTAATAGCATACAAAACTGGCCGAAATAGGCCAAAACTGCGAGTTTTGACAAGTTCCCCATAACCGGACCCTGAGGTTCCCAAAACGTTCGGATCGCAGCAGGACCCAAAATCCGTGACGAATAGCATACAAAACTGGCGTGAATAGGTGAAAACTGCGAGTTTTGACGAGTTCCCCGTAACCGGACCCTAGGGTTCCCGAAGCGTTCAAATCACAACGGGACACAAAATCAGTGACTAATAGCATACAAAACTGGTCGGAATAGGCCAAAACTGCGAGTTTTCGCGAGTTCCCCGTAACCGGACCACGTAGTTCCTTAAACGTCCGGAACATAACGGGACCCAAAATCAGTTAGTAATAGCATACAAAATTGGCAGGAGTAGGCGAAAACTGCGAGTTTTGACGAGTTCCCGTAATCGGACCAAGGGGTTCGATCCCGAAACGTTCGGATCACAGCGGGACCCAAAATAAGTGACTAATAGCATACAAAACGGGCGGAGTAGGCAAAAACTGGGAGTTTGACGAGTTCCCGTAACCGTCCCCCGGGGTTCCGAAAACGTTCGGATCACAGCGGGATCCAAAATCATTGAGCAATAGCATACAGAACGAGCCAGAATAGGCCGAAACTGCTAGTTTTGACGAGTTCCCCGTAACCGGACCCCGAGGTTCCGGAAACATTCGGATCACAGCGGGACCCAAAATCAGTGACTAATAGCATACAAAACTGGCTGGACTAGGCCAAAACTGCGAGTTTTGATGAGTTCCCCTAACCGGACCCGGGGGTTCCCAAAACGTTCGGATCGCAGCGGGATCCAAAATCAGTGAGCAATAGCATGCAGAACTAGCCAGAATAGGCCAAAACTGCGAGTTTTGACGAGTTCGCTGTAACCGGACCCCGATGATTTCGGAAACATCCGGATCACAGCGGGACCCAAAATCAGTGACTAAGTGCATAGAAAACATGCCGAAATAAGCCAAAACTGTGAGTCTTGACGAGTTCTGCGTAACTGGACCCCGGGTTCCCAAAATGTTTGGATTGCATGAGGACCGAAAATAATTGACTAATAGCATATAAATGTGTCCAAAACAGGCCAAAACTGCGAGTTTTGACCAGTTCCCCGTAACTAGACCTCGGGGTTCCCAAAACGTTCGGATCGCAGCGGGATCCAAAATCAGTGAGCAATAGCATGCAGAACTAGCCAGAATAGGCCAAAACTGTGAGTTTTGACGAGTTCGCTGTAACCGGACCCCGATGAATCATCGGAAACATCCGGATCACAGCGGGACCCAAAATCAGTGACTAAGTGCATAGAAAACATGACGAAATAAGCCAAAACTGTGAGTTTTGACGAGTTCTGCGTAACTGGACCCCGGGGTTCCCAAAATGTTTGGATTGCATGAGGACCCAAAATAAGTGACTAATAGCATATAAACGTGTCCAAAACAGGCCAAAACTGCGAGTTTTGACCAGTTCCCCGTAACTAGACCTCGGGTTCCCGAAACGTTCGGATTGTAGCGGGATCCAAAATCAGTGAGGAATAGCATACAGAACTAGCCAAAATATGCCAAAACTGCGAGTTTTGACGAGTTCCGCATAACCGGACCTCGAGGGTCCGGAAACGTTTGGATCACAGCGGGACCCAAAATCAGTGAGTAATAGCATACAAAACTGGCTGGAATAGACCAAAACTACGAGTTTTTTACGAGTTCCCCGTAACCAGACCCCGGGGTTCCCAAAACGTTCGGATCGCAGCAGGACCCAAAATCAGTGACTAATAGCATACAAAACTGGCCAATATAGGCCAAAACTGC